>NW_015167618.1:22095-24054 GCF_001447785.1 Gekko japonicus
CTTTCAGGAACTGCCCTTTCAAGAGCAGTTCTCAAGAGAGCTCCCTCAGCCCCACCTAACTCACAGGGTGTCTGTTGTAGGGAGGGGAAGAAAAAGGAGTTTTGTAAGCCTCTCTGAGGTCCTTTCCGCACTTGGATTTCATCCCTGGTTCATCTCGCGACACAATACCTTGAATTTATCCCTGGTTATAACAGCATCCATTTATCCAGGGACAAGTGTGGGGCAAAACTGGGGTGACCTCAATGTAATGTGGAAACAAAAAATACCCCAAGATAATTATGGGGGGGGGGGGGAACTCGAGTGTAGTGTAGAATGTAAAAATACCCGGAGATAATTACAGGGGTGAACTCACGTGTAGTGTAGAATGTAAATTCAGGGACAGGGTTGAACCAGGACTTTAGGTCTAGTGCAGAACGGACCCGAGACTCCTTCGGGTATGAAGGGCAGGGTATAAATCCAACCTCTTTTTCTACTACTCTGGCCTTGTTCACACATGCAGGGGAATGAAGGTGGCAGTGAGGTGGCCCTGAGGTGGGTAGCTGTCTTTTTAATTGTGATTTGTCCTAGCATGGGAAAAGGTGGGCTAGAAATATTTAGACAAATTAATCTTCTGACTACTCAGCATCTGCTCACCTCAGTTCTCCTGAGCCTTTGTCTGAAAATTGGAGAGATGAGTTTGTTGTGCCCAGTTAAATCAGTATGCTTCTAGGGACTTAACTGCCCGCTGGACTGTGGTCACTCTCAGTGGAGGAAATCCCATTTCTTCTGCTTTGAGAAAGGGCAGGTCAGAAAAGTTGATAGACTAATAAACAACACCAGCGGCGTCAGGCTAAATGCACTGGTGGTTTGAAGGACAACTACATTTGTTACAAGTTTCTGCAAGATTCCTGGACCCACAAAGTATGTTCCTAATCAAACTAATCATAGATTTAACGGGGATACAATCAGAAGCCCTGAGAAGGCACCAGAGTTCACCAATGTATATTAGTCCCGTGATTAGGAGGAGGAGGAGGAGGAGGAGATTGGGTTTATACCTGTAATACCTTCACTCGGAGTCTCAGAGCAGCTTACAAATTCCTTTCCCTTCCCCTCCCCACAACAGACACCCTGTGAGGTAGGTGGGGTTGAGAGAGCTCTGAGAGAACTGTCCTTGAGAGAACAGCTCTGAGAGAACTATGGCTTGCCCAAAGTCATCCAGCAGCTGCAAGTGGAGGAGTGGGGAATCAAACCCGGTTCTCCCAGATTAGAGTCCGCGCACTTAACCACTGCACCAAACTGGGCTCTATATGCAAATTAGCCTATATGCATAAATATAATCTAGATAGATAAGGTTAACAGTTCTTGTCTGAAAAGTGCCATTAAGTCTCAGCCAACTTATGGTGACCCCAGCAAGGGGTTTTCAAAGCACGTGGGAAGCAGAGGGGGTGTGCCATTGTCTTCCTCTGCAGAGCCTTCCTTGGCGGTTTCGCTTCCAAGTACTGACCCGACTTATTTTCTAGGACCTGATGAGATCAGGCTATACCATGCTGCCTTCCCTCTCTGAAAGCACGTACCATATAATTTTTTAAATGACAGTATTTCTTTCTTCTTTTGCACCTTCTCCTTTACTTTGTTAGTCCTCTTCCCCCCTCCCACTCTATCTTGGAACAATTTCATAATCTGCAATATTAGAACATAGCCGCTAGAAGATAGATATTCTATTATTTCCAAAGATCTTTGCGTATTCTAATAAAATGAACAAAAATGCGGTTTCTGTGTAGTCACTGAACTACAAAAATGAACCTGTATGCCTGCTGTAATTCTGGAACTCTCTCCTTCAGGAGGTACAATTAGCACAACCTTTCTTCCAGCATTTCTAGAAGAAGAAGAAGAAGAAGAAGAAGAAGAAGAAGAAGAAGAAGAAGAAGAAGAAGAAGAAGAAGAAGAAGAAGAAGAAGAAGAAGAGGAAGAGGAGGAGGA
>NW_015167618.1:24132-24445 GCF_001447785.1 Gekko japonicus
CAGAGTTATGGCTTACCCAAGGTCATCCAGCCAGGTGCAAGTGGAGGAGTGGGGAATCAAACCCGGTTCTCCCAGATTAGAGTCCCCGGTTCTCCCAGATTAGAGTCCGTGCACTTAACCACTACACCAGATTGGTGTAGGGATCTTATTTGTTGTGGCCGGGGATCTGGAACGTTGTGTTCAGTTTTGTCTTGAATTTCAGGAGACCTCACTTCAAAAAGGATGTGGACAGAGTGGATTGGGTGCAGAGGAGAGCAATGAGGATGATTGGGTACCTGTAGACCAAGTCCTGTGAGGAAATTCAGAAGGACTT
>NW_015167618.1:24687-33006 GCF_001447785.1 Gekko japonicus
GCAGTCTCTAAGCAGCGGCTGGACAAACACTTGCCAGGGATGCTCTAGGCTGACCCTGCACTGAGCAGGGGGTTGGACTAGGTGGCCTGTGTGGCCCCTTCCAACTCTGTGATTCTATGATTCTAGGGAGAGCGGTCTCATGCTACCACGTGCAGCTAGCTTGGCAGTGGCAGCAAGTATGCACCTGCCCACGTGGCAGCTGGCATGGCAGCAGCCGTGTGTACTTGGCCCCTCTGCAGCTGGCTTCGCTGTGGCCATATATACCCGCCCCCTTGATGGTCAGCTTGGTAGTAACAGTGCATTCCTGTCCCCACTGACAACTACTCTTTGTGTGGCTCTCCAACCAGTTCCGTATCCACCTAACTACCCTACTGTCCAGTCCGGATTCCCCAGAATTACACCCTTTGGAGGGTGGACTCTGTGGCACCATACCCCACTGAGGCTCCTGTCCCATCCAGGCTCCATTCCCAAATCCCCAGGAGCTTCCCACCCTAGAGCTGGGAGCCCTAGCCCCACCCCTGACGGTGGCCAGGTGGGACCCAGCAAGCCTAGCTCACCAGCTAGTTCAAGGACCACCTTTGCTTGAGTCTGGGTGACCCCGGCTGGGGTGGGTGGTGGCAGGGGGCTCAGGGATCCTGGGGACCCATCCTGGACTTTTGCTGAGGGCCCCAGATACTCTAAGACAGCGCCTGGGCAGAAGCCCATGGTAACCTTGTCTGATGTCTTTGCCAAAGGTGTGGAAATCTGTCCCGAAGCAGAACAGATGGAACTCGATGGAGCATTCCCTTGTTTATTGGACAAATGGCAGATTTGTCCCAGACTCCGGGCACAGGGTTGTATGCGTTGTGTGCTATTGGTTTCAGTGGTCTTAAGCATTCAGTTGATTCTCCCTTGAAGCTAAAATGACTAAACTGACGCTATCGCATTTTGGTCACATTCTGAGAAGAGAAGACCCACCAGAAAAGACAATAACAAAGACTTTTAGACCTGGAAAGGCAACATGACCTGACTAGAGTTAAAAACTACTTACTGGAGAGATATACTATGAATAAGGTCTCACCTATGCTTTATATAAACAGCTTAGAAAATCCCGACCATAGTAGAGCATTTACTCTTCTACGGTATGAGGCCCTTCCCTCATGCCATATGAACATGTAGCAATGGGAGTGTTGAGTTGCTAGTGCATGTTCTCTTTGGTTGTAAAATATATGAGCATATCAGGGAAATATATATTAAACCCAGAATTGATAGCCTGCCGGGCAAAGATAGAAGAGATTATCTTTTAAGAACGCTAACCGATAGAGACAGGGAAATTACTTTTAATGTGGCAAAATATGGTTGAATGGCTATTAGTAGGAGGAAAATCTGGTTGGATACCGTTAACCCTAGACAAGTAGGATCCAATGATATATGGTAACTTGAATTCTATGTATTTTATATTACGTAAAATATGTGGCTCTAAAATTTTTACTGACTGTTTAGATACATTTTTAAGTGTTGCTGACTGAATAACTATGCCTTTTTAGGATTGATTTGTCTACTAAATTTTAAAACATACATCATCGCTCTGTAATATGTAGTTGGCTCGACATTTGTTTTTCATACCGTTTGCGTGCCTGGCTGTTGTTCGATTTTTGTAATTCTGAGTCGTTACTAAGAAAGTGATGTCCTTTGGCTAATAATAAAACTTGGACGTGACACTAACGCTAGGAAAAGTTGAAGGCAGGAGGGAAAGACAAAGCCCCAACAAGATTGTTGTACATATTAGATTCCATGTCAAAAATGAAGTCAAATGGAGGAGGAAGTTCTTGTATTTTATTGTAATGAAATATGGAAAACAGAGTGACTTGTTGGTACTTAATAGAGATGATCATTGGCCCTTGGGAATGTCTGCACTGTGCGGTTTCTGAAAACTAGCTGCTTGTTCCCTCTCTCCCCCCCTTTGCCTATCATCAGGGGTCGTTTCGTAGAAAAAGAGCTAGGGGAACTCATTAGCATAACTCATTAGCATATGCCACACCCCCTGACATCACCAGAAGTGTGTCATGAGGCCACACCCCTTGCCATCACTGGAAGTGTGTCATAAGGCCACACCCACCCCTCAGTTAGTCAGTTAGTTAGTTGTGATGGACCTGCAAGGCCAGCGGGAGTGCGAGGAAGCCCCGCGAAGGCCCTCCCTGGCTCCAGGCAGGCAGGGGTGGGGAGAGGCAACTTACCCTCCCTCTTCTCCTGCCTCCTCCTGGCTGAATGAGGGCCGGAAGTGGGGCGGCCGGAAGCAAGGGGCGGGGCTTCATCGTGTGCCCCGCCCCCGCACCTCACCCGGGGGAACTGCGATCCCCCGCGATCCCCCCGAATCGACCTCTGCCTATCATGAGCAGGGTTGGGGTATGGCTCTGGGGTCCCGACTTCAGCCCCTCACCATGTCGAGGGCCAGCTGAGACGTCCTTGCTGCTGATGTATGGGAACTGACTGCAGTGCAACATACAGGAACAGCCAACCTGCGACCTAAATATAGCTGCTTTTACACTTCAGTTGCCATGTGCGGAATGCAAGGCAATTCAGTGCTGGTTGCCAGAGAAACCATTTATGCTATTGAATAAGGTTGTGCTGCCCCCAGCTTCATCCTTTGCCACATAATAAATATCTGAGAGATTAAGATTCGCTGTAGAATTATAACTGGCAGGGATGCCAAGCCCCTGGAGCCAGTCAGATGCCTGGTATAAGCCCTCCGCCCATAATTTGGCAACCAGTGGAATGGTAGAAGGATTCGGTGGACTCTCTGCGGTGCATTTCTGGAATGGATCAGGAAGCATGGAAACAAATGTTTAATATTCACAGGGTGTTTATGTATTTGGCTTCGAGAGGTGGGCCCGTAGATGTACGATCTGAGATGACTCCCCTAAGCAACCACAACACTTGTAACCTCTTCAGAAATGACTGCCTTTTGCTGTGTTCAATAACTACGGGTGGTTTTTGGATTCTCTGCCTTCAGAGCCTCATTTCCATAGCGATTTGTTCAGGATCCTCATCTGCATACTGCAGATGGGAAGGGGGCCACACCACCCACATGCCCCGAGTCTCTGAAACCTTGGGGCTGCCTATCTCAAAGGACTGTGAGGTGGAGGAAAAGGGGTGTGTGTGTCCTCTGACCACTAAACAAGCCATGCTAGGGATGATGGGATCTGGATGGCAAAACCCAAGTGGGATGCCGACTGCAGTAAGAAGAGGAATTAGCTCAGATTGAGTGGAGAAAGTGGATGAATCTGACCTGTCCTCTTCTCCTTTTCAGCATCAATGTCCAACTCACTGAGTCAGACCGTAACCCCCCCCCCATTTAACATCTAGTGCAAATGAACACACAAACACAATTCCCGTAAGACGTGCATTACAAAATATTATTCCGTGAGTGCGGGTTCACATTTTGTTTAGCGACGGTATACCTGCAATGACAAAAGACAAACGTTCGCTCCGTCTGCTGCTCCTTCCAATAGTGTTCAGTTAATTGTTCCCCTCCTTCCCATGGATTTGTGCCCACTGTCCATGTCCAGCTCCTCCCATGCTCAGCAAGCGGCATGCACAGCCTCCTACGTGCATGCAACAATACCTGTGCGGCTTTCCCACACAGTCAGGAGCCCCGTGACAGGCAGGCTCCCCACCCCGCACCCCCCATTGCATGCAGAGAGCTTATCTGCACAATTGTTAAATGCTCAGGCCTTCATTCCCACCTCCCGCTGGCAGTGTGCAGGTTTGGGATTTGGAGGGCAGGGCTGGAGGATATGAGGGAAGGAAGCATTCAACAAACAATGTACACAGGTGTGAGCACAGCTATTGTGACACTCCTTAAAGCCACCAAATGAGGAACGGGGCAGGACGTACTAAGAAAGGCAGGAATGAACAACAGCAGAAGAGGGAATAGGGATTCCCAAACCTCATGTGCATATTTGATGACAGCCCCTCCCCCTTTACTGGTGATTAGTGTTCCCTCTAAGCCAATTAGTGTGAGCTATCTCACAGTTTTTTAGCCTCCAGCTCGCCCATTTTTGTCTTAGCTCAGGAAGGAGGGCTCCAGCGCAAACTGATTTATGCAGTAGCCGAATCACTCGCTCACAACTTTAATGCCATTAGCTCACAAAGGAGAACTTTTGCTCACAAGACGCCACAGCTTAGAGGGAGCATTGGTGATCTAGGGATATTTTCCCACCGTTAACGGAATACTGTCTATCAGCCCAAGAAGAAGGGGAACAAAATTGTCCCTCTGCGTGTTCACCTGTGACTTTGTGGCACACAACACACCCCATCTTCAAACCAAAGGTAGAGGTTAGTTTCCTATTTCAGTCCTGTGTGCAGTCCTAAGCCACACAGGCCCACATAGCCCTCAGGCTCAGGGCCAAACCACAGAATACGTGTGACACAAGTAGGGACACGGGCAGAGGTCATTTCGGGGGGGATCGCAGGGGATCGCAGTTCCCCCGGGTGAGGTACGGGGGGCAGGGCACATGATGAAGCCCCGCCCCCCGCTTCCGGCCCTCATTCAGCCAGGAGGAGGCAGGAGAAGAGGGAGGGTAAGTTGCTTCCTCCCTGCCTCTCCCCACCCCTGCCTGCCTGGGGCCAGGGAGGGCCTTCGCGGGGCTTCCTTGCACTCCCGCCAGCCTTGCAGGTCCGGCTCAGCAGTGGAGTTGCCAGGCCGGTGGCGGCCGGGACCGTTGGGGGCGGGGTGTGTGGCCTGATGACACACTTCCGGTGATGTCAGGGAGTGTGGCCTTATGACACACTTCCGGTGATGTCAGGGAGTGTGGCCTTATGACACACTTCCGGTGATGTCAGGGGGTGTGGCATATGCTAATGAGTTATGCTAATGAGTCCCCCTAGCTCTTTTTCTACGAAATGACCCCTGGACACGGGTGTCTGACAGGGGTGGATCTCCTATGAAACTAATGAAGCTTAAGCTTCAGGGCCTCTAATCCTGGAGGGGCCCTGAAGCAACTGTTTTTTATTGAGTGATTTTTTAAACAAAATTGATGGAGGTTTTTTTTTTAAGTGTTTGTTATTAAAATAAGGCTATTTTAGTGACAGAATCATAAGCCAGTGGGTCGAAGTACTTAATACTGACCTTAGAATATGCTCTAATACCCATTTCATATGCCCTCAAAATGTCCCTGTAACTGGTCAAATTTCAAAATTTTCCCAGGGGCTTGCTGCTGGTTGAGAAGGAGCCCCCCCATAACAGTTCAAACTTCAGGGTACCAAAAATGTAGGTCTGCCACTGGCATCTGATCTGACTCGCTGCCACATGGAGGATAGGGGTAATCCACCTTGGAAGTGTTTTGTTCCTCCGAACCCTGAGGTGATGGTGGGGGGGGGGAGCAGCTCCAGCCTTCCCACCCAGGCACTAGCAGATACAGCTGCAGGAGGGAAGCCTGAAGCCACTCCCGACCCTGGGTTGCCAGTTGCAGATGGAAATAGGCTTGCCAAGTCCCCCCAGGGGGCAGGGAAACCCCCGCCCCAGAGGCCCGTTCCCCACCGGCAGTGGATCGGGCCCTGGGGGGAACCCCACCCCCATGTGCGTGTCACCAGGAAGTGATGAGGGAAACCCCCCGCCCCAGAGGCCCGTTCCCCGCCGCCGGCAGATCGGGCCCTGGGGGGAACCCCACCCCCACGTGCACATCACCAGGAAGTGACGACGCCTGGCACGCTGGGGGCGGGGCCACGACCATCCGAGGGAAAACTCTATGGTTTTCCCTCAGACAGTCGTGGCCCCGCCCTCAGCATGCCCAGCGTCACGTCACTTCCTGGTGATGTGCATGCGGCCCACGCGCGCTTTGCACACGCGCACGCACTCAAGCCGCAAGCCGGGAGTCCCCCACTGTGGCGATTTTTTCATTTGGCAACCCTAGATGGAAAATACCTGGAGATTTTGGGGGTGGAGACTGGGGAGGGATTTGAGGCTCAGTGGAGTCTACCTCCAGACAGTCCAACCCTCCAAAGCAGCCATCTTATCCGGGGGGAACTGACCTCTCTCTCCTGGAGATGAATTCTAATTCTGAAAGACCTCCACAACCAACTTGGAAGTTAGCAACCCTACCCCCCCACACACACACACAGCATTTGTAGCCATGTGGAGCAAAATAACATTTTCAAGGTGAATTACTGTAACTCACTCTACACAGGCTTACCCTTGAGGCTGATCTGGAAACTCCAGCTGGTACAAAATGCGTCGGCATGCCTGCCGCTGGGACATCTGTGTGGGCGCACATCCAGCCAGTGCTCCACCAATTTCACTGGCTACCGATCGAGTACCAGATCCACTTCAAAGTGCTGGTGCTGACTTTTAACGCCTTATGTGACCTGGGACTGACATATCTATGGGACCGCCTCTCCCCATATGTGCCCCAAAGAGCCATGTGCTCTGCGGATAGTCATCTCCTGGTTGTCCCTAGCCTGAAAGATGCCTGCCTAGCGTTGACCAGGGCCAGGGGTTTTTTGGCCCTGGCCTCAGCCTGGTGGAACATGCTTCCAGTGGCGATCGGGGCCCTGTGAGACCTGTTACAGTTTTGCAGGGCCTGCAAAACAGAGCTGTTCCACCAGGGCTTTGGCCGAGGCAGTAGACGTCTACTAGGTGGCCTCCCTATTGCTGCTGCTGCTGTGTGAGATCATTATGGCTTGGCGCCGGACCATTCACTCCGGCAGTAGGAATTGAACTAATACACTGCACTGCCCACTTTGCATGTTTTAAACGTTTTAAATTGTTTTATTGTACTGTTCTATATTGTTATTTATTAACTCTTGACTCGTTTTTACAATTATATTGTGTTTATTGTCGTAAGCTGTCCAGACCCTGCTTGCAGGAAGGGCAGGGTATAAATTGAAATAATAATAATAAATAAATGACCCTGACCCTAGAAATGATGAGTGGGTTCGGGCACCTTTTCACGTAAGTTGGCCCTCTAATGTTACAATTCTTAGAAGGGCCTTTAGAACACACACTTCCCACCAAAGCCTTATTCTGTTCCAATGCATGCATTGGGGGGGGGGGGAGCCAGAAACTGCTGTGTGAGTAATTGTTTTTCAACATCCACCCACACAAGGACTGTTTTTCCTTAGGCTTGCTATTGTTAAGGCCCATCTTTAATTATACGCAGAGCTACTGCACTTTTGAACTAATGTAAAGCTAGCACTAAACCCAAGTGTCTTGACGAAACAATGTGAGCTTGTCGGTGTGTGTATCTGGCAGGCTTGTTGTCATACAGTCTCAGCTGGTCCTAAGGATTTATTTGCTCAGTGTCAGATAGGCATCCCTCGGTTTCTCAGAATGTGCAAACTCCCTGCCTTTATGGCTAATTCACACTAGGGTTGCCAGCAATGCTCCCTCTAAGCTGTGGAGTCTTGTGAGCAAAAATTCTACTTTGTGGGCTACTGGCATTAAAGTTGTGAGCGAACGACTTGGCTGCGGCATCAATGAGTTTGCTCTGGAGCCCTCCTTCCTGAGCTGAGACAGAAATGTGTGAGCCGGAGGCTAAAAAACGGTGAGCTAGCTCACGCTAATTCAGCTTAGAGGGAACACTGGTTGCCAGCCTCCAGGTGGGTGGGTGGAGATCTCCTGGGATTACAACTGATCTCCTGGGAACCGGGATCACTTCACCTGGAGAAAATGGCCACTTTGTGTCGTGGAGCGCGCGTCTGGCGTCCCCAGGTCTCTGTTGGAACCTAGCAGTCCAATATCACCCTGCTGGGGTTCTGCTATAGTCACCACACAGACTCAGGTTTAGTGGTAAACTATATACAGTGAATTTTATTTACAAGCACAGTTCTCACTAGCAAAGTGCTTCGCCAAGCAGTCCATTTGTACATCAGCACACAATGCTTGAGACACGCACAGCTATATACATATGGTGTCCAATCACAACACTGCTGAGTCACCCTGATAAGAAATCAGCTCAGTACAAGTTAGAACCGGTTCGTTCTGGTCTCTTTGACTGTCAATTACTCTGACACCTGTCACCTAGATTGGATCCATCTATTTACATTGTTACACATGCTGAATACTTACATATTCCAACACTTTGGAAGGTGGACTAGCCAGGGCCGACGCTACTCAGCTTTTGAGATCTAGGGGTGCCAGCTCTGGGCTGGGAAGTTCCGGGAGATTTAGGGGGTGGAGCCTGCAGAGGGCAGGGTTTGCGGAGGGGAGGGACTTCGGCGGGGTAGAATGCCCTGTGGAGTCCACCTTCCAAAGCAGCCCTTCTCTTCCTGCTTTGAAAAAAAGTCTTTGAAGCATGGCTCTGTGCCGGCGTCTGTGTCAGCCGGATGATTCTTCCGCAG
>NW_015167618.1:33039-37434 GCF_001447785.1 Gekko japonicus
TCTCCTCCTCTGGATACACTGACGAGGAGTGAAATGCTCCTTCCCCTTCTTAAGAAGGCTCTTCCCTTTTGATCAATCTTTTCCTAGAAGGGCTTAGTACCTGCTGGTGAATTTCTCAAACTTATATATAAAAACAGTTGCATTTTTCTACGGAATTCATTTATTTTTCACATGTTCTACGTATTGTACTGTTTATTTAAAAATATATGAAAATTATAAAATGTGTTTGTAAGCAATTCTTACTAGACAGTTTATCACGGGTTTAATTCTATTTGACACAGATGTTCCCGTGATTCTCTCTCTTTGTTTGCTCGATTCTCTCCAAGGGGGCTGACCTCTGTCTCCTGGAGATCAGTTCCCATCCCAGGAGATCTCCAGCCGCCACCTGGAGGCTGGTGACCCTATTGAGATCCGATGAGATCAGGCTAACCTTATGACATGTAGGCGGGCCATGAAGCTGTCTTTTTCACACAGCGCTTCAGAGGCTGGGTGCTGCAAGGTCATCACTGCTCACGAGACACAAGTTCATTTTTGATATTGTCCACAGTTTCTGGAGAGCCTGGCTTTGCACGTTTTCACAGGGCTTCCATCTCTGCGCCCTGGGATTGCCAGGTAAACATGCGGTCAACATCTAGTTATTTAATTAATCTACAGCCTGCCTTTCTCCCCGACAGGGAGTCAAAGCCACTCACATCGTCCTCTCCTCTATTTTTATGCTCACAACAGCCCTGTAAAGTAGGTTAGGCTGAGAGTTTGTGACTGGCCCCAGATCAGCCAGCCAGCTTCCCCGGCAAAGTGGGGATTTGAACCTGGGTCAGCCTCCAGGATCCTAATCTAAACCCTCTAACCACTACCTCACACTGGTTCTTGGTACGAGGGCTGGTGCCGGCAGCTGTTTGTTAG
The DNA here is from genome assembly GCF_001447785.1 of Gekko japonicus. Classification (NCBI taxonomy): domain Eukaryota; kingdom Metazoa; phylum Chordata; class Lepidosauria; order Squamata; family Gekkonidae; genus Gekko; species Gekko japonicus. The sequence continues at coordinate 33,943 of NW_015167618.1, forward strand.
TAATCAGGGGTCATTTTGTAGAAAAGGAGGTGCAGGAGCTCATTGGCATAACTCATTAGCATAATTTATTTGCATATGCCACACCCCCTGACATCACCGGAAGTGTGTCAGAAGACAACGCCCACCGCTCAGGCTCCACTGGACTGTTTTGGATTGCTAGCTATTGGGTTGTTGCATGTGCCCGCCCCCTGGGCTCTTTACTGCCGGAGCTCCGCTCCTGTGCGCTCCTGCAGGAAATGACCCCTGTTAGTAATCAGGACAAATGCTATGTTTTCCCAGATCATGTCTGGAGCAATTTTGGAACAGTTTTAACATTTTTTTAGATAAAAGGAAGGCTAAAAATTCATCTGAACACTTCTTCCACCTTCCACCATTTTTAGCAGAGTGCGAAGCTATCATTCACAAGAAACCATTTTTAAAAGCCATCTTGAAGCCTGCATGTTTCCTCACTCTAGTCAAGCGTTAGCACTCATGACCCTGTCTCTATTTAAGGGAACAGGCTTTTTTCTTTGAAGCAGGATTTCCCTCCCTGCACCAGTAAATGCTGAGAGATTTTTGAGGCCGTGTCTTAGGAGGACATGATATCACTTCCAGGTATCACTCTAGGAATTTACCCTGAAGTCTATGGTAAAGATCATAGAGACTAGGAGAAATTGCTATAGCTTCACTATCAACAAAATCCTCCCACTTTCCCTCCCACTCCTTAAATGATTGGGGGCAAGGAAATGCCCGCTACCAGCAGTCAAGTGGCAAACCTACCCTGAAGTGATGCCATCTTCTCTTCGACAAGTCTCTCCTCCTGTATGTCACCATAAATGTACAGATATCAAACCCTATAACCACATGAAATAAAATTTTATTTTCCAAATGTGTGGCTAATCAGTAGCTCAAGGTTTTAAAAGTTTGCCACTCAGAGAACTAAAACATACAGTGATCTACACATAATCTGTACACACACACACACAAATCGTTGGGTTGGGGAAGGAGGATATTCAATTGCTGTTCTGAACGTGTGCATTGGAAGCAAGTTTCTAGGCAGATCAATGAAACGTCCTCTCTGTGAATCTCAAATATTATAATTTTGCTGAGCTATGTTTATTCACAGACAGGCAACATCAAAACAGGCATTCAAGAGTTAACAATGCCACTTTCCTGGCTTTATCCACACATCCAACCATGGATCTTTTCACACTGTGGAGCGCACTTTGCATGCATTAGCCTATCCCGCTTATTCTTTTCACACACCATTTGCTGTCTGTAAGTAGCTTGCTATTAGGATAGAATTTAAGAGATTGGGCTTGATGAACTTTTAAGAGGGGCCCAATCAACAGAATGAAACACATTCTTCTCCCGCAAACAACTTGAACCTTCGCTAAACTGGGAAAGGGCTTTTTAAGACTAGATGGATTTGTAGAGTATGTAGGGCCACTGGCAGGGGGTGGGGTGGGTATTGTAGAGTTGCCAGCTCCAGGTTGGGAAGCTCTTTGAGATTTGGGGATGGAGCCTGGGGGAGGACAGGGACTTCAATGGACTGCAATGCCATAGAATCCACCTTCCAAAGCATCCGTCCCCTCCAGGGGAACTGATCTCTGTAATCTGGAGATCAGCTGCGATTCTGGGGGATCCCTGGGTCCCACCTCGAGGCTGGCATCCCTATAATTGTCCAGCCTCCATACCCGTCCATTCACATAGGGTAACATTAATAACACTGTAACCCTTGTGTGAATGTGAGTATTGAGTATTGCCTGTACTAGAGGTCATTGTGCTTAATCTGAACAAGGGTTTAGAGACCAGATAAAAGTCTATTCTGGATCTCTGTGGTCTGCAGAAGCACTGTAATTCCGGGGGATCCCCAGGTCCCACCTGGAGGATGGCATCCCGAAGAGTATGATAGGCTGGCTACCCACAGAGAGCAGTAAGAGAACAATCGGTAAAGGTAAAGGTTTCCCTTGCTCGAAAGCCAGTCGAATCCGACTCTATGGATGCAGTGCTCATCTCCGTTTCCGAGCTGAAGAGCCAGCGCTGTCCAAAGATGTTTCCGTGGTCATGTGGCCCGAATGACTAGATGCCGAGGTGCATGGAATGCTATTACCTTCCCACCGAAGTGGTACCTATTTATCTACTTGCAGTTTCTTGCTTTCGAACTGTTAGGTTGGCAGGAGCTGGGGCCAGAGACGGGAGATCACGCCGTCATGCGACACTCGGGTCTCGAACTGCTGAACTACCGACCTTCTGGTCTGCAGCTCAGCGTCTTAACCACTTGAGCCACCACAGCCCTGGGGTCAAAGGGAAGCTAGCTTGTTGTATTAGCCCCAACCTTGGGTTGTCAGGCCCGCATCTGGCCATCCTGGAAGCTTCCTTTCTGGCTAAAGTTTGAAGCCTTTCACCCACCCTAAGGAGCCTTCCTCTAAATAAAGTGACCCTTCTGTTGAAGAAAGAAGCACTTCAGTTGGAAGAGGGCGCCTTGGTCTGGAGGAAGGCTCTATAAAACAGCATATTGCCCTGATCTGAATTGTGGGCAGAGTTGCCAACCTCCAGGTAGTGGCTGGGGATATCTTGGGATTACAAGTGATCTCCAGGTGACAGAGATCAGTTCACCTGGAGAAAATGGCTGCTTTGGAAGGTGGACTCTGTGGCATTGCACAGCACTGAAGTCCCTCCCCTTTCCAAACCCTGCCCTCCTCAGGCTCAACCCCCAAAATCTACAAGTATTTTCCAACCCTGAGCTGGCAACCCTAATTGTGGGAGGTTGATAGTAATGGTCTCATATTATTCGTGCAGCCTACCTTTTTCTTTGGTGTAGTGGTTAAGAGCTGCGGACTCTAATCTGAAGAACTGGGTTTGATTCCCCACTTCTGCCATGCAACCTGCTGGGTGACCGTGGGTCAGTCACAGTTCTCTCTCCTTGAGGGTGGGGGCTGTACAAGCTGGTGGTCCCTGGCCTGAAAGACATCTGTCTTGCCTCAACCAGGACCAGGGCCTTCTCTGCCCTGGCCCCTGTTTGGTAGAAAATGCTCCCCATTGAGATCAGGGCCCTGCGGGACCTTCTTCAATTCTGCCAGGCCTTTGGCTGAGGCGGTGGATGTCCCTGTATGGCCCCTCTGAGGTGTCTGTCACCCATTTAACACTACTTACATGTCACCAGGGGTCATTTCCTGCAGGAGCACATAGGAGCGGAGCTCCGACAGTAAAGAGCCCAGGGGGCGGGCACATGCAACAAGCCCCACCCCCTGCTCCCAGCAGCCCTCAGTCAGAGCAAGAAGCAGCCAAGTAAGCTGCAGAGCCCCCCCCCCGGCCCTCTGGTCCAAAACAGTCCAGTGGCACCTTTAAGACCAAGTTTTATTCAGGAAGGGCGGGCTATAAATATGAATGAATAAATAAATAAATAAATAATGCTCTGCTTGGGGCTACCCTTGAAGAGTGTTCAGCTAGTGCAAAATGCTATGGCTAGACTGCTGGTCATGGGCAGCTATCAGGAGCATGTGACCCCGA
>NW_015167618.1:42099-84240 GCF_001447785.1 Gekko japonicus
GCTCGAAAGCCAGTCGACTCCGACTCTAGGGTTGCGGTGCTCATCTCCGTTTCCGAGCCGAAGAGCCAGCGCTGTCCAAAGATGTTTCCGTGGTCATGCGGCCCGCATGACTTGATGCCGAAGTGCATGGAATGCTGTTACCTTCCCACCGAAGTGGTCCCTATTTATCTACTTGCAGTTTCTTGCTTTCGAACTGTTAGGTTGGCAGGAGCTGGGGCCAGAGACGGGAGATCACGCTGTCATGCGGCACACTCGGGTCTCAAACTGCTGAACTACTGACCTTCTGGTCTGCAGCTCAGCGTCTTAACCACTTGAGCCACCACAGTCCTGGGGTCAAAGGGAAGCTAGCTTGTTGTATTAGCCCCAACCTTGGGTTGTCAGGCCCGCATCTGGCCATCCTGGAAGCTTCCTTTCTGGCTAAAGTTTGAAGCCTTTCACCCACCCTAAGGAGCCTTCCTCTAAATAAAGTGACCCTTCTGTTGAAGAAAGAAGCACTTCAGTTGGAAGAGGGCACCTTAGTCTGGAGGAAGGCTCTATAAAACAGCATATTGCCCTGATCTGAATTGTGGGCAGAGTTGCCAACCTCCAGGTAGTGACTGGGGATATCTTGGGATTACAAGTGATCTCCAGGTGACAGAGATCAGTTCACCTGGAGAAAATGGCTGCTTTGGAAGGTGGACTCTGTGGCATTGCACAGCAATGCAGGCCCTAGTGATCTCCAGGTGACAGAGATCAGTTCACCTGGAGAAAATGGCTGCTTTGGAAGGTGGACTCTGTGGCATTGCACAGCACTGAAGTCCCTCCCCTTTCCAAACCCTGCCCTCCTCAGGCTCCCCCCCCAAAATCTACAAGTATTTGGCAACCCTAATTGTGGGAGGTTGATAGTAATGGTCTCATATTATTCGTGCAGCCTACCTTTTTCTTTGGTGTAGTGGTTAAGAGCTGCGGACTCTAATCTGAAGAAGTGGGTTTGATTCCCCACTTCTGCCGTGCAACCTGCTGGGTGACCGTGGGTCAGTCACAGTTCTCTCTCCTTGAGGGTGGGGGCTGTACAAGCTGGTGGTCCCTGGCCTGAAAGACATCTGTCTTGCCTCAACCAGGACCAGGGCCTTCTCTGCCCTGGCCCCTGTTTGGTAGAAAATGCTCCCCATTGAGATCAGGGCCCTGCGGGACCTTCTTCTCTGACACACGTCCGATGATGTCAGGGGGTGTGGCACATGCAAATGAGTTATGCTAATAAGTTATGCTAATGAGCTCCTGCACCTCTTTTTCTACGAAATGACCCCTGTATGTCACCAATGGGCCAGTGAACCTCCCACAACTGTTAACTTTCTGCTTTTTGGGTTGTGACCACCACTTTAATGTATATGACAGTGTTTTAATATTTTAATTATTTATTGTACTGCTGAAATGTTACCCGCCCGGAGCCCGCTTGTGGGAAGGGTGGGCTATAAATATGAATAAATAAATAAATAATGCTCTGCTTGTGGCTACCCTTGAAGAGTGTTCAGCTAGTGCAAAATGCTATGGCTAGACTGCTGGTCATGGGCAGCTATCAGGAGCACGTGACCCCAATATGACAGCAGTTACCTTGACCCCGTTTTGACAGCAGTTACCTTGACCCCGATATGACAGCAGTTACCTTGGCTGCCAGTCCACTCCTAAGCCCAATTCAAGGTGCTGAGGGCTCTTTTTGTAGCAGGAACTCCTTTGCATGCTAGGCGACACCCGCCCCCCTAATGTAGCCAATCCTCCAAGAGCTTACAGAGCTCTTCTTACAGGGGCTACTGTAAGCTCTTGGAGGATTGGCTACATTGGGGTGTGTCACCTAATATGCAATGGAGTTCCTGCTACAATTAGAGCCCTTTTAACCTTCAAAGCCCTACATGGCTTGGGGCTGGGTTATTTGAAAGACTGTAATCTCCCATATATTCCTGCCTGAGAATTATGATCACGGAGAGAGGCCCTCCTGACTGTCGTTTCAGTCAAAGAAGCTCGGCTGGTGGGTACACGAGAGAAGACCTTTGCAGGGGCAGACCTGTGAACATGGAACAGCCTCCCCAACACCTGCTCTTTCTCCTGTCTAATTTGGCTGAAGGTTACAGCATTTCAGAATCTCATCCCCTGAATGTCGATCCAGAGGAGTTCAGCCGTGTTAGTCTGTTGCTGCAAAACAGTCAAAAGCCCAGTAGCACCTTTCAGACTAACAAACTTTATTGTAGCATAAGCTTTCGAGAAACACAGCTCTCCTCATCAATGACGTTTGTCAGTCTTCAAGGTGCTACTGGGCTTTTTACCATTCCTTGAATGGGAAGTTAAACCCGGGCATGTGTTTCCCAGTAAAGCCAATGGAAAGAATGATCAGAAACTACCTCTGATGCAGGTTTTCATGAAACTGATCTGTATGCTGCCTCCCTGCTAAATAACGTTTGAAGAATGACCCCCTCCAACTTTAATAAGTGACTTTTCTGCTGGTGGGAGAGCCATTTAACATCAGGGGAATGATCCTAGGCTCAAGGAAGGCTTCAGACTTTGCTGAGTGGAGTGGTATGGCACAGAGCATCCATCCAAGTTTTCAGGTCATCGGTGCAAGTTTTAAAAAACAACAACAACAAAGCCCTTCAGTTGTGCACCCTCTACCTAAGACCCCTAGGCTAGTCCTTTCCCCCGAATCAGGTTCCAAGTTCTGACTTTTGTCTTTTGTGCTTCAACCTACAATTGCAGTTCGTATGATCATTCCAATTACAGAGTTAGGTGGATAACCATGTGAAAGAAAGTTTCCTGTAATCATGCCTTCTCAGCTGTCTGAAGTATGAACTTAATCTTCTTCCATCTTCCTTGCCTGCATTTATGACCTCCCACTGCTTCAAACAAAAATACTTTCTTTCCAGCTGCTGATGTCAAGTTTTGACAAACATTGCCCCCCCCCCACTCCCCAGCCTACCTCTAGCTCATATCAATCAGGCTTTTATGTAAGAAGACTTCATTACCAGAAACAAGACGTGATCTTCAGAAAAGCTATTAGCAGTAGTGAGACTGAATCAGACGAAGTGTTCCTGCATACCATTTCTGATGTCTTTGCAATTGTCAGAATTTAATGAACAACTGCTGAACATTAGATCTCAGCAGGAGAGGAAATCTGGGAGAATGATATAGTAGTTGGCTTGGCTGCTAAGCGGAAAGATTTGGTGTGGAGTGGTCATTATTTTACATAGCTGATGTTCAAAATGCCATTTCTATATTTTAATGTCTGGTAACCTGAAATTTAATTTGTGGGTGTGTTGGGAGGAATAAGCTATTCATTCTGCAAGGGGTGGGGGGAGAATCCGCAAGATATTTATAGACATATTTTCTCACCCTCACCTTCACCCCTGACTACGGACATACTAGATAGGCAGTAATTCAGAATGCTACAAAAACCGTACATAGTAGGCTTAACCAGGTTGTCCATGGTTTATTTATTTTATTTTATTTATAACCCGCTCTCCCCGAAACCGGCTCAGAGCGGGTGACAACAATTTATAGATATACAATTTAAAACCTTCTAAAATGCAACATACAATGAATCACGGTTAATAAAAGCAATAAAATCAATACGACAGCTACTATACACTTTCAGGAGCTGTGGTGGCTCAAGTGGTTAAGACGCTGAACTGCAGGCTGTGGAAGGTCAGTAGTTCAGCAGTTCGAGACCCAAGTTGCCACATGATGGAGTGAGCTCCTGTCTCTAGTTCCAGCTCCTGCCAACCTAGCAGTTTGAAAGCAAGAAATTGCAAGTAGATAAATAGGTACCACTTGGGTGGGAAGGTAACAGCATTCCGTGCGCCTTGGTGTTTAGTCATGCCAGCCACATGACCACGGAAACGTCTTCGGACAGCGCTGGCTCTTCCGCTTTGAAACGGAGATGAGCACCGCAACCCTAGAGTCGGACTCGACTGGCTTTCGAGCAACGGAACCTTTACCTTTTTTATACACTTTCAGATGGCATCAGACTCATAAGGAGGGGCGATATACAGGCATCTAAAAGAAGGGGAGAAATGGGGAGAAGCAAGGGGGAGAGAGAGGAAGAAAGGAGGGGGATAGGGTTGCCAGCCTCCAGGTGGGGCCTGGGGATCTCCTGCTTTTACCACTGATCTCCAGCTGACAGAGATCAGCTCCCCTGGAAAAAATGGCTCCTTTGAAGGGTGGGCTCTACGGCATCGTACCATGCTAAGGTCCCTCCCTTCCCCAAACCCCGCCCTCTCCCGGATCCACCCCCAAAGTCTCCACGTATTTTCCAACCCAGACCCGGCAACCCTAGCAGGGGGAGGCCAAAACTAACTGTAGCCTATCGGCTAGAGGCCCAATACTGCTCTCATTTTCTCCAGGGGGTGAGGTCTCTGTCATCTGGAGTTCTGTTGCAATTCCTGGAGATCTCCAAGTCCCACCTGGAGTTTGGCAACACTAGGCCTGGCAGCACCCTCTGAGTGACTTGATACCACCCCTGGCTTGCATGACTCAACTAGGCCTGGCTGCTTGCTACTGTTCAACAGCAGCCCCCCCACCCCATGAAAGCCAGTGTGGTGTAGCAGTTAGAGCCTGAGATTAGGGTCTGGGAGAACCAGGGTTGAATCCCCATCTTGCTGCAGAAGCTCATTGGGACCAGTCACATACTTTCAGACCCACCTACACCACTGGGCTGTTGTGCCGATAAAAAAGAGGAGAGGAGAATAATGTACCAAGTAGCCAGTTTCTATACGGTGATACTCAGGTGACGGAATTTTTTTTTATGGTAGTTAGATATTAGGTAGTGACAGGAGCTAGATAGGGGATTAAATTTTTAAACTGCTTTTTAATGGGTTTTTAAAATATATATTTTAAAAATTTTGGCATCTTGTAAAAGTGTACTTCTTTTCTGTATGACTGGTCTAAGGACCACAACAATAAACTGAAGTCTGAAGTCCCTCTCCCCCTGTAACAGGAGCCTGATGGGGCTGCCATTAGAGGGGGAAGCAGCAAAATCCCTCTCCCCATGGGCACCAGTCCTTGCATTTGCAGCAACATGTAGTCTAGATCCCAGCCACTGGATGGAGGCTTCCAACCTAAGGATTCTCCTACATCCAGGGCTATTTTTGGGCAGGAACGCACAGGAACGGAGTTCCGGCTGGCTCCCAAGTTGGCCACGCCCAGCAGGAGCTCATTAGCATAACAGGCCACACCCAACAGCAGGAACTCATTAGCATAATAGGCCACACCCAACAGCAGGAACTCATTAGCATAATAGGCCACACCCAACAGCAGGAACTCATTAGCATAATAGGCCACACCCAACAGCAGAAACTCATTAGGATTGGCTACATTAGGGGTGTGTGGCCTAACATGCCAAGGAGTTCCTGCTACAAAAAAGGCCTGGGTTTTGACGACAAACAAGGTAAACAGAATAATAAGCAAAAGTGGGTGTGGCTGGATAACCACACTTCTGGTAACATGGGGGTGCGGCCTAATGTGCTAATGAGCTGTGCTGTCAGGGGTGTGGCCCAATATGCTAATGAGTTCCTTCTGTTGGGTGTGGCCTATTATGCTAATGAGTTCCTGCTGGGCTTTTTCTACAAAAATCTCCTCGGGTTTCTCTCACAGCAGGACCACAAGCCCCTTTACCTCACAAAAGTAACCGGATGCAACACGGCTGCCACCCAGTGGTTTCCGTTAAGGCCTCCAGGCAGCTCTGATCCCAGGTCCGCACACTGTCTCTTTCATCTCACTTAACTCAAAGGGTGTCGGACCGGCTTTTCTGTTCTCCCTGCTCTTCTCCTCCACTTCTTCTATCCCCCACTGCTGCTCTCCTCCCGACACCACACAACCTTTGTCGCTGCTTCTGAGAGAGATGTCTCCTTCGCAAACCACTGAATTTCTCTCCGATCGTCCCACATGTTCTTCCTCTCATGGTTTTGAGGCTTTGTGGCCACCTTAGGAACTACTTCCGTGCTGCCCAAATCATACTGCACTCGTGAATTTTATTTAGATACCCAGGGCTATTTTTGGGCAGGAACGCACAGGAACGGAGTTCCGGCTGGCTCCCAAGTTGGCCACGCCCAGCAGGAGCTCATTAGCATAACAGGCCACACCCAACAGCAGAAACTCATTAGAATTGGCTACATTAGGGGTGTGTGGCCTAACATGCAAAGGAGTTCCTGCTACAAAAAAAGCCCTGGGTTTTGACAACAAAGAAGGTCAACAGAATAAGAAGCAAAAGGTGGGTGTGGCTGGATGACCAGACTTCTGGTAACACAGGGATGTGGCCTAATATGCTAATGAACTGTGCTATCAGGGGTGTGGCCTATTATGCTAATGAGTTTCTGCTGTTGAGTATGGCCTATTATGCTAATGAGTTCCTGCTGGGCTTTTTCTACAAAAAAAGCCCTGTAGATACCTATAGCCTGTCTGTCTCCTGAAAGGGGGCCAAAGCTGCTTAAAACATTGTTCGCCCCCCCCTTGTTCGTACAACAGCAACCCTATGAAGTAAGCCAGGTGGAGAGAGAGTAAGTGGCCCAAGGTTACCTTACCAGTGAGTTCCATAGCAGGTCTAAGGGCTCAGGGATCTACATTCCTACTCGTAGCTGATGAAGAGAGCTTTGCCTCTCCGAAGCTTACACCCTGGAAATCTTATTGGTCTTTAAGGTATTACTGGACTCAGGTCTTGCTTTTCTACTGCAGAATGACATGGGCGACCCACCTGAAACGATCTTCACAACAGAGTGAGAATTCAAACCTGTCACAGTAACTGTTAACCACAACACAAGATGAGAAGTCAGATATTGGGGATTAGGATGTCTGCCAACTTCAAAGGACACAATTCAAGGCTCCATCCACCTGTATGAAGATGAGGAAAAGACTGACAAAGAAAGGAAGACGACGAAGAAGAAGAAGAGGAAGAAGAAGAAGAGGAAGAAGAGGAGGAAGAAGAGGAAGAAGAGGAAGAAGTGGAAGAAAGAAGAAGAAGAGGAGGAGGAAGAGGAGGAGGAGGAGGAAGAAGACGAAGAAGACGAAGAAAGAAGAAGAAGAGGAGGAAGAAGAAGAGTAGGAGGAAGAAGAGGAAGAAGAAGAAGAGGAGGAGGAAGAAGAGGGGGAAGAAGAAGAAGAGGAGGAGGAGGAAGAGGAGGAGACTGGATTTATACCCCATCCTTCACTTGGAGTGGCTTACAATCACCTTCCGTTCCTCTCCCCTCAACAGACACCCTGTGAGGTAGGTGGGGCTGAGAGACCTCTGAGAGAACTGCGTGTGAGAGAACTCCTCTGAGAGAACTGTGGCTTACCCGAGGTCACACAGCACCTGCATGTGGAGGAGTGGGAAATCAAACCCGGTTCTCCCAGATTAGAGTCCGCACTCCTAACCACTACACCAAACTGGCTCTCAAGGAACTGTTTAATCCTTTACTCCAAGCCTTCTTTCAGCATTTAGTTTTCCCTCCCAAAGCTGCAAGTTACTTTGCATGAGGAAAATAAGAAGGGATAACTGATGTGCCTGGCCTTTTCCTCCTGTGGAAGTGCTGTTAAGTTGCAACTGACTTATGGCAACCCGCAGGGTTTCCAAGGCAACAAAGATTCAAAGGTGGTTCATCATTGCCTGACCGACTTGTGATCTTGACTTCCTTGGTGGTCTCCCATCCAAGTACTGACCAGGACCAACCCTGCTTAGCTTCCGAGATCTGACAAGATCAAGTTTGCCTGGGCCAACCTGGTCAGCTTTGGAGGGACTTTTTAATAGCCTTATTTCCAACTTGGTATGGACGTTTATGGTAGTGTTGTTACCAGGAGTGCATTAATGCTAGTTTGTAGGGTGCAACTGAAGCAGTCCCTATGGCACCTACTACACTTTTATTTTTGTGGCCAGTTTAGAAGTACGAATTGGCTACATTCCACGGAAAGTGCCATTCTGTGACAGAAAGCTAGGAGGTGCTATTTGGTATTCCTTAACAGTTCCTGCCAACCTAGCAGTTCGCAAGCAAGAAATTGCAAGTAGATAAATAGGTACCACTTCAGTGGGAAGGGAACAGCGTTCCGTGCGCCTCGGTGTTTAGTCATGCCGGCCACATGACCATGGAAACGTCTTCGGACAGCGCTGGCTCTTTGGCTTTGAAATGGAGATGAGCACCGCAACCCTAGAGTCGGATTCGACTGGCTTTCGAGCAAGGGAACCTCTACCTTTTTAACTGTAAATCTGACGTAATGTATAGGTGGGAGTAGTTCGTGACCACTAGAGGGCGGCAACACTTTAAGTTTAGAAACGAGAATTTTGTGTTCCATTCCTTTTCCAATATGAGATTAGTTGTGTTTAGAGGTACTAGGGGGAAATACCCGTACTTGTAGTCTTATTACTGTAATAGCAGGAACAGCTGCCATACTGCGAAGGGCATACTGCAAGGGGAAGCGAACCATAGCATATGCCTTGCAAATTAGCAAAAGAACATACTAACTGCAAACTAATGAATGGAAAATGCAGGGGCGGGGGCATACCAGGTACAGTTAGGAACTGAAACTGCCAGTAGAAGAATACATCTTTATTTCTTGAATGCTAAAAGAAGGAATAGTTGCTGATATGTACAGCTGGAAGTGAGCTTTGCACAAAGTTTACTCATTCCTCATTGAGATGATTCCATTGTACATATATGGACATGACTAACCTGGGGATAGCCTATGGATGAAGAGGAAGCTGGATTGCCAGTCACCCACTGATTCCACCCCCAACCTCTACACATTGATCAGCTCTTCCCCACTGTGATCCAAGGTGTTCAATCTGTTATCCAGCGAGAAACTAGATGTGTAGTATGCACAAGAGCCAGTTGCCATGGATGGATCTGCATGCATGTGTTCACTCCCCCTTCCATGTGCTGACGACCCCAGATTTACACAGCGCTAATATGATTTCATGTGTGCCTGATGCTCTAGCTTCCGTTTTATATGCAACCAGCATCACCAAGAGGGGTAAGACTTTCCTGACATTACAAGCCACAAGTAAGGAAGGAGGGATGCATGAATGAATGCTTGCCCATGGAACAAAACAGTCCCTACTGCACAAAGAAAAATCACAGGTTGGTTTCTGCTTCCTGGACATGAGAGCTCACGATGTGTAGCGTGAAGTAATAGTCTAGGACAAGCCTTTACCACTTGATGCTGCTTCTGTGAACAGGCCCTTGTGAAGACACCTTGTTCTGGGATGTTTCGTGCTCTACAGGCAAGTTAATCTGCAGAATAAAGCTTTTGATATTAACAATTTTACTCCATGGGGCTTGAGTGATACAGGTGGTTTGTGTATTTCATAATAATAGTAATCATCATATTTATAACTTCTAAAGCACCTAAAATAAAGACTGTTACACAAAGCTGTAAAATACATAAGGCCCTGGTTAAATATATGGGACTGGGAAGAAACAAAACATATAGTGGTTAGGGGCGCAGACTCTAATCTGGGAGAACTGGGTTTGATTCCCCACTCCTCCACATGCAGCTGCTGGTGACCTTGGGTCAACCATAAGTCCTTCAGAGCTATTCTCTCAAGGGCAGTTCTGGAAAGAGCTGTCTCAGCTCCACCCACCTCACAGGGTGTCTGTTGTGGGGCGGGGGAGGGAAAAGGATAGTAAGCTGTCCGGAGACTCCTTCGGGTAGTGAAGGGTGGGGTATAAATCCAATCTCCTCCTCCTCCTCCTCCTCTTCTTCTTCTAACCACAAAATGTCAATTTTAGGAAAAAGTCAAATCTCTGACTTCCCTTTGAGAAAAATGAAACTCAAGACCAGATGCTATGACACAGTGTTGATGGCGTGCTTATCCAAGTTCCCCAAAACAATATGTTAGTATGTCCTTCAGCCTTTTATACTAGGGAAAAAAACCCCTTCATTTGTCTGAAGTGCAGAAGGACTTGATATTATTGGGGGGAAAACATGCCATTTCCCTCTGAACTTGCTAAAACGCCCTGTCAAATAATTTTTCAAAAATTAACTTCAACAGATAGATTTCCAGTCAAGCCTAAAAGTGCACCTACAATTAATGATGTTTGTTCTCATAGACCCTCTCCCTCCAAAAAAACTAAAAACACGCTCAGTCAATGGACACTAATGTCACTTTGAGATACAGTAAGGCAGGCTTTGGATGGTGTGGTATGTATAATATATGTACAACAGTACATACCAGGAGCCTGGGAGCTTATGGGGGGTGGGTGGAGAGGTGAGGGTCACTGGCACAGCCGATTCACTTCTAGGTGATCACCTGGAAATGACATCACCCTCCCCACACACACAGAGCTCTAGGAATTCACCAGTTTCTATGGTAAAGATGATAGAGATTGGGGAAATTCCTACAGCGATATGGACACAGTTTTCTCCTGTTTTCTCCTGCTGCAAGACTGGGCTAGAATGGGGGAGAGCAGGTAGGGGAGGAGGTAGGGTTGTCAGGTCCTACCTTGCTGGCAGCAGGGATTTCCCAGGTCCTCTTTGGGATATCCAATGACATCACTCGGAAGTGACATCATCGCATCGCTGACGTTGGGGTGACACTCTAGTCTTTGAGCAAAGCTCTATGGTTCTTTTGCCTTCAAAACCATAGAGTTTGCCCAAAGACTAGAGCGTCACTCCCTGATGTTGGTGACGTGATGATGTCACTTCCGGGTGACGTCATTGCATCAGGGATGTCAGGTGGTGATGTCCATATTTGGGACTGGGGTTTCCCCTGCCAGCCAGCTGGCCAGTGGTGGATCCGGGCCCCTTAAAGTGGGGGAACCCCCTGGGACCTGGGGGCTGGGAACCCAAGAAGGAGGTAATACTAATACCAGGCCTTGCCTCAGTGGTAGATCTGGTCCGCATGCAGAAGGTCCCAGGTTCAGTCACCAGCATCCCCCGTTCAAAGGATCAGGAGTATGTCATGGGCGAGGCCCCTGCCTAAGATCCTGGGTAGCTGCTGCCAGTCACAGTAAACAGAGGTCTTGACAGACCAATGGTCTGATTCAGTATAAAGACAGCTTTGTGTATTCAGTGTGGATGGAACACTATCCTTACTGTCCCGTTTTCCACCTTCTGTAACGTAACGGAGAGGTTTATGTGTTCTTGTTAGCTGTGGGTGGCCTCATGCAATGTGGAAGCAGTGACATAGGATATGTGAATGGATTCCTGTCTTCTCTGGAATGTATACGAAGGAACAACTCACACACGTCTTCCATGCAAAAACTCTGCAAGCTGAGCTGGTTGCTGGAGTACACACATTCCCCTGCAGGGGACATGTGCAAGTTGCAGAAGAGCTCGGATTGCCAGGTCCCCCCTGGCCACTAGTGGGGGATGGGGGGGTAGTGCTGTCAGATCCAGACTGGGAAACAGATTGGGATTTAGGGGTGGAGCCTGGGGAGGAACTGATCTCTGTATCCTGGAGATCACCTGTAATTCTGGGGGGGTCTGCAGGTCCCAACTGGAGGCTGGGATCCCTACAGAAGACCCTGGAAGTATGGAATGCAGATACACAGACTACTTGTGCACCCTCCATAGCTGCTTCCATGTCAACATGAAACCGTTCTGTATTTCCCCCCCCATACAAATAGATACAACTAGCTGCAATCTGTGTCACTAGGTGTGATTTCATTCCACAGCAAGGAACCTGTACACACAGTGAGGAAATAAGTATTGAACCTCTTAAAGTAAAGGTAAAGGTTCCGTTGCTCGAAAGCCGGTCGAATTCGACTCTAGGGTTGCGGTGCTCATCTCCGTTTCAAAGCCGAAGAGCCAGCGCTGTCCGAAGACGTTTCCGTGGTCATGTGGCCGGCATGACTAAACACCAAGGCGCACGGAACGCTGTTACCTTCCCACCGAAGTGGTACCTATTTATCTACTTGCAATGTCTTGCTTTCGAACTGCTAGGTTGGCCTCTTAAATAAGGGCAATTGAAGTATATGGGGCAATGCTTTACAAGGCATAACTAACTAAATAAATACACAAAAGTGTGATGGCATCAAGCACTCAGGCAGAATTGGAGCTGGCCACAAACATTTGGGGCACTTGAAGTATTCTGTGCCCTGAGCTGGATGGCCCCGGGTAGCCCGATCTCATCAGACCTCAGAAGCTAAGCAGGGTTGGCCCAGGTTAGCACTTGGATGGGAGACCACTGAGGAAGTACAGGGTCACTACGCAGAGGCAGGGAACGGCAAACCACTTCTGTCCATCCCTTGCCTTGAAAACCCTTCAGGGTCATCATAAATTGGCTGAGACTTGACCGCACTTTCCACTACTTGTTATGTGGAATGTCATCAGGACAACAAAAATGGGGTTGATCCACCAGTCTGTTTCGTCAATCAACAGAAATGTAAAGAAGGACCAAAATAATACTAATGTGAATATGGTTAGGTGCCCATCCAACAGATGACCATCTGCTCCCAAGGTGATGAAAATTATAGCTGGGAAAACTTGGCTATTCCATTTTGTGTCGGAATATGCAAGGTCTATCATACATAGATAAGGAAAATGACAAGGACATCCCGCAGGGGGCAGCAGAGGGGACAACTAGTTAGCACAGTGAGATTAGGGCCTTCCTGCTATTTTCAAATAGCTGGATGACCTTGGGCAAGCCATAACTCTGGCACAGCTGTTCTTGAAAAAGAGCAGTTTCTGTCAAGAGTTCTCTCAGCCCCACCTACCTCACAGGGTGTCTGTTGTGGGGAGGGGAAGGGAAAGGAGTTTGTAAGCCGCTCTGAGACACCTTTGGGTAGTGAAGGGCGGGGTATAAATCCAATCTCCTCTTCTTCTTCTTGCTCCCGCTGAGAACTGTCAGTCTACTGACCTCCTCCTAGCTAGTTAGACAGTAAGACTTCTCTCTCTCCTCTTTCTTCCAAAGTTTGTTCTCTTGTTGATACACTGACTTTATTCTTTAAACAGCTGGTGCTCTGCTTACTGCATATCTGCACTCTGCCAGCACTTTGTACTTCTACTGGAATGCTGTAGAGGAATCTAAGAGCAGATGTTGCTGAAAGCACCAAGGACTCTTTTCCTTGACACATCTTTCTGTTTGTATTTTGGGTCTCTAAATGCCAGTTCCAGGTAATTTGCTGGTACCTCAGCAAAGGGCCACTGCCTCAAGAGTGCTTCCATTTTCACTTTGCACTTAACAATCGAGAACATCTCAGACAGTCAGAGAGTTCTTGGCTTGCATTATCTGGCCCCTTCTGGGCTCAGGGTGACAACTGAGAGTGCCTGTAAGACGTCCTCCAAAACCCTGAAGCTAAACTGTATCTATATGAGAAGGGCAGCGGGGGGTGGGGGGGAAGCAAGGGAGGGAAATTCCCCAGAGCTTAACAAGGTTGAGGGCTGCCAAGAGATTGGTTCATATTGCCTAACATCAGTTACCAGACAAGGTTGTGCCCATTCAAACTTTCACCTTCAGGACAACGGCATACAAAAGTCCAACAGGAACGTATGCTTATTTAGCAAATCAACATTCATAGTTATTAATGAATTTAACATCGTTAAATACTACATACTAAACGATGTGCAAGCAGAAACAGAAATGGACCCAGCGCAGTTCCACTGGGGAGGGGAAGGGAAAGGAGTTTGTAAGACGCTCTGAGACACCTTTGGGTAGTGAAGGGCGGGATATAAATCCAATCTCTTCTTCTTCTTCTTCTTGCTCCTGCTGAGAACTGTTAGTCTACTGACCTCCTCCTAGCTAGTTAGACAGTAAGACTTCTCTCTCTCCTCTTTCTTCCAAAGTTTGTTCTCTTGTTGATACACTGACTTTATTCTTTAAACAGCTGGTGCTCTGCTTACTGCATATCTGCACTCTGCCAGCACTTTGTACTTCTACTGGAATGCTGTAGAGGAATCTAAGAGCAGATGTTGCTGAAAGCACCAAGGACTCTTTTCCTTGACACATCTTTCTGTTTGTATTTTGGGTCTCTAAATGCCAGTTCCAGGTAATTTGCTGGTACCTCAGCAAAGGGCCACTGCCTCAAGAGTGCTTCCATTTTCACTTTGCACTTAACAATCGAGAACATCTCAGACAGTCAGAGAGTTCTTGGCTTGCATTATCTGGCCC
This sequence comes from Gekko japonicus, assembly GCF_001447785.1. NCBI lineage: Eukaryota > Metazoa > Chordata > Lepidosauria > Squamata > Gekkonidae > Gekko > Gekko japonicus. The sequence goes on from NW_015167618.1 coordinate 56,141, forward strand.
CTTCTGGGCTCAGGGTGACAACTGAGAGTGCCTGTAAGACGTCCTCCAAAACCCTGAAGCTAAACTGTATCTATATGAGAAGGGCAGCGGGGGGTGGGGGGGAAGCAAGGGAGGGAAATTCCCCAGAGCTTAACAAGGTTGAGGGCTGCCAAGAGATTGGTTCATATTGCCTAACATCAGTTACCAGACAAGGTTGTGCCCATTCAAACTTTCACCTTCAGGACAACGGCATACAAAAGTCCAACAGGAACTTATGCTTATTTAGCAAATCAACATTCACAGTTATTAATGAATTTAACATCATTAAATACTACATACTAAACGATGTGCAAGCAGAAACAGAAATGGACCCAGCGCAGTTCCACTCACGCAAGATCTTGTGCGCGACGCAGTGCTTTCCTTCCTGTATATTATAGTCTTCCACAAGTGGAAATGCAAGCAGCCGGCTTGCCCGTTTCCCATTGGGGGTGGGGGCCCCCCTCCACTCCCACTACTGCTCCTTTGACAGCAGGAGAAAAACAATGTTAAAAAAAACCCCCTCACTGTCAGGAAGTGACATCCAATGACAGGTCAGCAGGCTAAGTGACATCAGTCCGCTCTAGGAACAGGCATTACATCACTTCCAGGTTCCCCCCTGAAGTGATGTCATGCTAATCAGGGCCGGCTCCAGCTTATTTTGCATCCTAGGCAAGGATCCCTTCTCCCCGCCCCCCGCGCCCACCAATTTTCAAAAATAAATGCATTTTAGAAAGAATGAAAAACACAAATCAAGAAACTCCCAGAGAACGGGCCGGGTGCAGTTTGGTGCCCCTAAGGGCCGTCCCGCTCTAGGCGATCGCCTAGTTCGCCTAGTGAGTGAGCCGGCCCTGATGCTAATGTTCAACGGCAACCCCCCCCCCATGTCCCTTCCACCACCACCCTGGACGTCTACTGGAGTGGGGATCCAATCATTTTGACTTCATGCAAGGGGACTCTGTGATCTTTTTCTTGCTTTTCCACGTGCAAGAGTTCCAGCAAAAGCAGAAAATTTGTGCTGCATCCAACCTGTTATGTTGATGGCCAGGGATCCCTCTTCTGGGCATAGAGGGTCGGGGTGGAGAGGTCACTGCGAGTGTGGAGGGGGAGGTATTTGTGAATTTCCTGCATTGTGCAGGGGGTTGGACTAGATGACCCTGGAGATCCCTTCCAACTCTATGATTCTATCATGTTCTATATATGTCAATATTTGGAGGGGGGACGCAGGAGAAAAGCCAGGGTCCGGCCTACCTAAGGGACCACCTCTTTACTCTGGGCAACTTCTTGGTAGCCCTGTGTATGAGTCCTCAGGAAATATTCTTTCCCCCTTCTTATTTCCTCCGAGGCCTATCTTCTGAGAACTAAGAAGTTATGGAATTTGAGAGGCTTCTGTAACGTCTTGGCCTTTGTGCAGTCTTGTTATGTCTGAAACATCATGTGGTCTTTTTGTGCCAGTAGCTCAAATGGCTGACTGCAAAAAAACATTATTTGTTATTACAAAGCTATTGACTTGCCTGGTGGGAACATCAGGTAATTCACAGGGTTAGTGAGTTGCAAAATGGCTTAATAGTTGCATAACAAATAGTTGAAGGAACCACGATAACATTCCATTATTTTCCTTGATAACAGCAGGAGCAAACCTTGCAAGGCGCGAGGGAGACGGTGGTTAGGGAGAGAGAAGTTATTAGGCACAGAAAGGATTTAGGCCAGCCTCTTGTCAGATTTTCGAAAAAATGCATTTATTGAATAAATTTTAACATTTTTAGTTAAACAGAACTCATGGATAGACGGAAGGGTTGCAAAATGGCTTAATAGTTGCATAACAAATAGTTGAAGGAACCACGATAACATTCCATTATTTTCCTTGATAACAGCAGGAGCAAACCTTGCAAGGCGCGAGGGAGACGGTGGTTAGGGAGAGAGAAGTTATTAGGCACAGAAAGGATTTAGGCCAGCCTCTTGTCAGATTTTCGAAAAAATGCATTTATTGAATAAATTTTAACATTTTTAGTTAAACAGAACTCATGGAAGGGCGATTTCACACAGGGCTCTACAAATGCCTTTTCATGTCCCGCGTCTGGAATTTAAATGTTAAACCTACAGTGTATAGAATGAGGATCCAATTTAAAAAGCATTTGGGGTTCTGCTTTCCACCCTCAGCGTTTGGACTTCATATGCAGCATGACAGAGACTCTAAGGCCGTTTTAACGTCAGGTATGAAAATATCTGAAGGCAATTATTTACACCGATAATAACTGAGCCGGCTCCAACCAGTAAACGAGTTTAACTCCCATGCCTTTTAAAAAATACATTTAAAACTTTTTTTTTTAAATGTATGCTGGCAAAACCGTATAAAATAAGACTGTAAAAGCAGGAAAACAGGTGAGAAAGGAGGAAGAAACTAATCGACTGCAACACAGAGAAACAGCAGAATTTGTCCGGCAGCATCTTAAAGACTAACAGCTTTACTAGGGCACAAGCTCGGATCCATCCTTGTCACTTTTGGGTCTGTATCCGACACAGTAGCCTCAGGTCGATGGAAGCCGGTGCTAGAATTAATCTGTTGATCTTTAATGTGTCACAAGGAGGCTTGCCAGCAATTGGGAGGAAAAATAAGTCCTGTCCCTTTAATAGAGGCTTCATGTCTGGAAAGGGGCAAGTGAAGCCTTTCGTGCATCGAGGGGAGTAACATCATTGGGTAAATAACATCTAATTCAAGCTCTGTTAAAGCGAGAGGCGTCAGCTCTGGGTTGGGAACTACCTAGAGAGTCTGCGGGATGTAGCCTGGGGAGGGCGGGGTTTGGGGGAGGGGTGGGACCTCAGCAGGATATAATGCCACAGAGTCCACCCTCCAAAGTAGCCATTTTCTCCTGGGGGACTGATCTCAATCATCTGCAGATCTATCGTAATAGCAGGAGTCCTGCTTGCCTGGAGGCTGGCCAACTCAAGCAGAGGGCCCTTTTTCCTCCAGGCTTTTGGTAACCCTCATCCCAACTCTCTGTTGGTATCGCTGCAGCTGTCTTATGCAGCTGCCATCTCTGGAATTCATAATTTCTATAACATCTTGTACCGATATAAAATAAATCGTATCCATTTGGCCCCCCCCTCAATTTTTTGTTGTTCAGCCACACAGTCAGGTCTGACTCTTCGCAGCCCCATGGATGACATCACGCCAGGCCCTCCGGTCTTCCGTCGTGCTCCAGAGCTTGCTTAATTTCATGTTCGTTGCCTCGATAACACTGTCTAACCATCTCATCCTTTGCCGTCCCCGTCTTCTTTGACCTTCAGTCTTTCCCAGCACCAGGGTCTTCTCCAGTGACTGCTCCCTTCTCATTTGGTGGGCAAAGTATTTGAGCTTCAGCGTCAGTATCTGGCCTTCCAGGGAACAGTCAGGATCTTTTAGGATTGACTGTTTCAATCTCCTCGCAGTCCAAGGGACTCTCAAGAGTCTTCTCCAGCACCATAGTTCAAAAGAACCTATTCTTCGGCACTCGGCCTTCCTTATAGTCCAACTCTCACAGCCATACATGACTACTGGGAATACCATTGCTTTGACCATACTTTTGTTGGCAGGGCGATGTCTCTACTATTTATTAGGTTTGCCATCGCTTTCCTCCCAAGGAGCAGGCGTCTTTTAATTTCATGGCTGCAGTCACCGTCTGCAGTGATCTTGGATCCCAGAACCGTGAAGTCTGTCACTGCTTCCATGACTTCCCCTTCTATTTGCCAAGGAGTGATGGGGCCAGATGCCGTGATCTTAGTTTTTTGGATGTTGAGCTTCAAGCCAACTTTTGTGCTCTCGTCTTTGACCCTCAGCAAGAGGCTCTTTAGGGCTGATTGCTCTGCAGGAGCCTGCTCATCACGGGCCACTGTAAAGCTCCAGTCCCTCCTCTGATGGCCCCCCCACTACAGCAGGAGATTTAAAATTTTGTGTCAAAATTCTTTTTAGAGCCGACTCAGGATCCTTACTGACACATCTAAAAAGTGATCTGAACAATGCAATCTGGAACTCTACAATTCTAAAGAAATTTAAGCAAATAGGGATTGACCTCAATGATCTTGTTTTGTCGGATGAGCTTAATATTCTTAGGATCACCAGACATGTTGATATTGAGCAGCTTAAAGTTTGTCCCGCACAATCTTATGTCTGCTCTCTCGCAATGTTGGGTCTTGACAGTTGGCCTGGTAGGATGGCTCACTACGTATTTTTATAACCTCGAAGATCCGCATCAATGTAGAGCCTTCTCTCTGGCTAGATTGAATGCGTTCCCTTCTGAGGGGCTTCTTGGTTGTTACTGACACTCTCCACTTCAGGACTGAATTTGCCCCTGTGGTCTAAATTCCTTGGACTCAATTAACCACATAATTGTGGACTGTCTCTTTTACCAGTCGATTCGGGGGGAAATACTCTTCAATGTATTGCAGTCAAAAAGACATCTGACTAATGAATGCAAATATTGTTTTCTCCTGAATGACTCCACTCCAGATGTTACTGAAATTATGGCTAACTGTTTAGCTGAAGTACTAAAATCAAAGAAAATTCTGTATGGTGGCTCAAGTGGTTAAGACACTGAACTGAAGGCTGTGGAAGGTCGGTAGTTCAGCAGTTCGAGACCCGAGTGTGCCACATGACGGAGTGAGCTCCCGTCTCTAGTTGCAGCTCCTGCCAACCTAGCAGTTCGAAAGCAAGAAATTGCAAGTAGATAAATAGGTACCACTTCAGTGGGAAGGGAACAGCATTCCGTGCGCCTTGGTGTTTAGTCATGCTGGCCACATGACCACGGAAACGTCTTCGGACAGCGCTGGCTCTTTGGCTTTGAAACGGAGATGAGCACCGCAACCCTAGAGTCGGATTCGACTGGCTTTCGAGCAAGGGAACCTTTACCTTTTTAAAACCTATTGATTTTCAGTTCTGTACTTGCGCCCTGGCTGTAAAGTGGTTCTGTAGTTCTGTTATGCCAATAAAGGTATGTAATTGTAATTGTTATTATATAATCAGATACGTGAAGTTTATATGTTGCCCATCCTTTCAGCCTACCCGGGAGACATAGAGCTCTACTTCTCTCTAAAATGCTCTCTGATAAGAGCCAGGACACAACATACAAGGTTGCTGAATATGGTCATTTGGCACTGAAGTGTAGGAGATCTCTAACCAATATATAGAGGGAACGCCCCAATTCTGTTATATATGAGAACTATGACTCTCTATTTCCAACACTGAAATTTATTCAATGATTGTGATATTTTTTTTAGTGTAACATATCGTTTTATATATTTATATATTTTATCTACCGTTTTTGTACTATTCTTGCTGGTCCTGGCCCAAATATTACTAGCTAAAGTAATAAAATATGCCATATACTTAGGAGCAACATCACTATATGGTTTTTCTAGGAAACGGATTTCAGATCCGAGTTGGCGTTTCCAACCCATCGTGCATGCTAGAAAATAAGCACGAGATTTCTTTTTTTTTTTCCCCTGTCCGCTTCTGTTCGTTCAGGAGGAGCCTCTCCCAGCTAAAGAAGTCAGACATTTCTAGACATCAGGTAGTGAGAGATGGAGACAGATTCTTTTATTCTGCAGGTTTCACCACCCTCTCCTTCCTGCAGGTCTGCTGAAAGACATAACTGGTTCAGCACACTCAAGGTAACAGTTCTTAGAACAATGCTAGGATGGTCAGGGCATGAGATCTAACGCTTAGGTCAGTTTTCCAACTCTTTTCTCAAGACCCTTTTCCCCATGAAGCCATTGGCTTAACCCTTTAGTCCTCGTCTCCTGATGCAACCCAGACACACCTGTAACTGCTTTTGCTCACATTAAACCCTCACGACTCTCACCGGATGTTAGATTCTGTGGGGATCAGGGATCTGCCTCATTTTGATTATAAAAAGCATCAGGTACTTTGGTGCCACTGTATGCATCACTACAGACATCACACTGCTGGAAATGGGGGCTCCGACGTTTGACCAGGTCTAGCTGGTCGCAGTGCTGCCAAAACGATGCCGCAGAAGAGATGCAACGTGCTTTGTAATGCCGAGTACCAGTTGCGGCTGGATCCTAGGCATCTGTAGGCAAGACTCGAGGCTTAGGACAGGGCCATAAGAGATGCCTTATCTTTAAAGACAGCCTTTTAAAAAAAATCACCACCAGGGGAGATTTAAGCATGTCGGCGTAAGCAAGCCTGACCATGGCACGACATTTCTTTTTCACACAAAACAGAAAAGAACCAGAGCTGAGCTTCATTACAGCGTGTGGTTGCCCCCTGCTGGCCAACATGGTGTATTTCATCTCTTTAGCCTATGAAAATTTAGGCCTAACAAATCCACGAGTCTTTCTGGGACTCCTTTTGGCTATTTCTCTGGCTGATGTTTGGAGAGAGATCACTGTTTCCACACAGTACTTGAACTGGAATGTAACCTTATTCCCTGCATAGCTGGATTTATTTTTCCAGACTCTTAGATGAAGTTATTTGTAAAACACAAAAGTAACCTTGTAATCTTGAAGTGATGTAAATTGTCTTATAAGAAAACTTTACAGTTCCTCCCCCGCTTTCCTATTGTTACATTATATGCTGTATTATATGTTATATTTTATTTGTATTTTAGCATAGTTTTAGGAGCTGTGGTGGCTCAAGTGGTTAAGACGCTGAACTGCAGGCTGTGGAAAGTCAGTAGTTCAGCAGTTCGAGACCCGAGTGCCGCATGACGGAGTGAGCTCCCATCTCTAGTTCCAGCTCCTGCCAACCTAGCAGTTCGAAAGCAAGACATTGCAAGTAGATAAAATCACCATGCAGCAAGCTCCCTGAGCGGGAACGGCCGTGATTGGTCCTTATGTCTTCAACCTTATTGGTTGTTATGTGTACAGTGGGTGTGGCTATATTAGCCGGGAATGTTTAAAAGCAGGACAGCTGCAATGTTAAAGTTGTTCTGGCTATCAGATGTTGATCCGTGTTAGAGTTGTGTGCGTTCTGAAGAATAAAGTTGTGTTCTTGCTGAATCACTCTCTGACTGCTTTGTTAAGTGAGCGACTTAACACCAATCACAGATGTTCCCGCTCAGGGAGCTTGCTAGAAGCTGATTGGTTAGGTGCTTCCTGGGCTAGTAACACGATTGGATGGATTTGGATCCCAGCCCAGGACGAAGCTTTACACCACACTTCAATTAGATGTTTCACAACATATCATGCATTCAAGGCAGCTTTGAATACACTACAGGCTGATCCAGTGGCAGAAGGGCTTGGGTGGAGATGGATGGATGGACAGGGTTGCTAGCTCTGGGTTGGGAAATGTCTGATGATTTCAGAGGTGGAGCCTGGGGACTAGGGTTGGAAAACACCTGGAGACTTCGGGGGTAGATCCAGGAAAGGGCGGGGTTTGGGGAGGGGAGGGGCCTCAGCAGGGTACAATGCCACGGAGTCCACCCTTCAAAGCAGCCATTTTCTCCAGGGGAGCAGATCACTGTCAGCTGTGGATCAGTTGCAAAAGCAGGAGATCTCCAGGCCCCACCTGGAGGCTGGCAACCCTACTGGGGATGGTGGTGTTTGGGAAGAGGGGACCTCAGCAGGGTACAAGGCCATAGAGTCCACCCTCCAAAGCAGCCATTTTCTCCAGGGGAACTGATCTCTGTCGGCTGGAGATCATTTGTAATAGCAGGAGATCTCCAGGCCCCGCCTGGAGGTTGGCAAATCTATGGGTGGGAGAGCCTTGTGCGGTCCACTGTGAATGCAGGCAGGCTGCCTGCTTCCCCTGCTCTTTGCCCCGGGTGTCCTGAATGTGCAACTCTGGAATGTAAAGTAGAAGGATTCTGTCTCAGTCTTACAGGCCCAGTGGAACTGAGCCAAGCCGTGCAGGGCCCGAGTCTCACTAGACAGAGAGTTCCGCCAGGTTGGGGCCAGAGCTGAAAAGGCCCTGCCCATGGCTGAGGACAGCTGGACCATTCAGGGGCCATGGATGACTAATAAGCTGTTACCAGAGGATCGTAAGGTTCTCTGAGGGGTGTAGAGGGAGAGGCGGTCCCATAGAGACAATGGTCCCAGAGTGTTTAGGGTCTTAAAGGTGAGAACCAGAACCCTGAATCTCATTTGGTACTCAATCTGGAGAAAGTGTAGTTGATAGAGCACAGATTGTATATGTGCTCTCAGGGGGGTCCCAGTAAAGACCCGTGCCGCCACATTCTAGACCAGTTGAAACTTCCGGAGCAAGTTCAAGGACAGCCCTGCATAGAGCGAGTTACAGTAGTCTAATCTAGAGGTGACCGTTTCATGGATCACTGTGGCCGGGTCCGCACGGGACAGGAACGGGGTCAGTTGCTGGGCTTGGCGAAGATGGAAAAACACCGCCCTGGCTGTATTTGTGACCTGAGCCTCCAATGAAAGGGAGGCATCTAGGATCACACCCAGACGCTCGATGGAGGGAGCTGGTACTAGCTGTGCTCCATCAAGGAAGGAAGCTAAATTCCCTGACCTGGACCCCCTCCCCCCACGGCTGAGCCACAGGACCTCCGTCTTCTATGGGTTCAGCTTCAGATGGCTCTGCTTTTGCCATCCCACCACAGCCTCCAAGCAATTGGCCAGATCTTCTGGGATGGTATCGGGTCAACCATCCATTAACAGATACAGCTGGGTGTCATCTAGCCTGAATCTCCTGATTAGCTGTGTAAGAGGGCGCATATAGATATGAAACTTGGGGAGAGGATCACCCCCTAAGGGACTCTGCAGACCAGTGGGTGTTGTGATGAGACCCTCTCTCCTAGCGCCACCCTCTGTCCCCACCCTTGGAGAAATGAGCACAGCCTTTGAAGGACTGTTCCATGTAATCTAATGGGAACAAGGTGGTGGCTCCACAGGTCATGGTCAACCGTGTCAAATGCTGCTGAGAGATCTAACGACAGTAGCAGTGCAGACGCACCTCAATCCAGTTGTCTACGGCGATCGTCTGAAATCTTCTGGTCTGAAATCTAGAACATCTTCTGGCCTGAGACCTCGCTGGATGCTACCCCTATCATTGGAAGTGATTTAGACTATCACCATCATCTGTCAGTTTTATTTGTAAACTGTTGCTGTTTTAATTTGGTATTGTATTTATTAATTGTTTTAACTCTGTATTGTTGATGCTATTTTAACTTTGTTAGCCGCCTTGAGCCAGCATGTCTGGCAAGGCGGGATACAAATAGAAGCAGGGCTTTTTTGTAGAAAAAGCCCAGCAGGAACTCATTAGCATATTAGGCCACACCCATGACAGCACAGGTCATTAGCATATTAGGCCACACCCCCGTGTTACCAGAATCTTGGTCATCCAGCCACACCCACCTTTTGCTTCTTATTCTGTTTACCTTGTTTGTTGTCAAAACCCAGGGCTTTTTTTGGAGCAGGAACTCCTTTGCATGTTAGGCCACACACCCCTAATGTAGCCAATCCTAATGCGTTTCTGCTGTTGGGTGTGGCCTGTTATGCTAATGCGTTCCTGCTGGGTGTGGCCAACTTGGAAGCCAGCCGGAACTCCGTTCCTGTGCGTTCCTGCCCAAAAATAGCCCTGAATAGAAGCAATAAATAAATTAAATAAATAAATGTAAGGGTGACCTTACAGCACTGTCTCCATCCCATAGCCAAGATGGAAGCCAGACTGGAATGGGTCCAAGGCTTAACTACAATTTCGTTACTACAAGATATGAACTCATGAAAACACAGGACAGTTGTAGCCAGTGTTCCTTCTAAGCTGAGTTAAGCTCTTGCTTACATATTTTTCTCTTAGCCCAGGAAGGAGGGCTCCAGAGCAAACTAATTTAGGCAGTAGCCAAATCACTCGCTCACAACTTGAATGCCAGCAGCTCACAAAGTAGAATTTTTGCTCACGAGACTCCACAGCTTAGAGGGAGCCATTGGTTGTAGCATGCAGGCTAAGGAAGTGAAAGAACATGTAAAAGAGAGCCTTGCAGTCCGCTGATCAACATCTACTGGTTGTCCCTGGCCCAAAGGATGTCCACTGAGCCTCAGCCAGGGCTTTCTCTGTCCTGGCCCCTACATGGTGAAACATGCTCAGGGCCCTGTGGGATTCGTTACAATTCCACAGAGCCTGTAAAATGGAGCTGTTCCGTGGCTTTCGGCTGAGGCAGTGGGCACCAGTGTTCCCTCTAAGCTGAGTTAGCATGAGCTAGCTCACGGTTTTTTAGCCTCCAGCTCATAGATTTTTGTCTTAGCTCAGAAAAGATGGCTCCAGAGCAAACTAATTTTTTGCAGCAGCCAAATTACTCACTCACAACTTTAATGCCAGTAGCTCACAAAGTAGAATTTTTGCTCACAAGACTCCACAGCTTAGAGGGAACGTTGGTGGGCACCCAGTTAGTTGGCCTCCCTGCGTAGAACTTGCCCTGACTATTTACCCTATGTGGAGTCCTGGTATTATATGAGCTTGGTGTGACCCCAGTTACCATCAGTCTGGCTTATAGGGGGTCCAAACTGTTTTATTGAATTCACCATCTTTTAATTGTTTAATGATTTTAGCTGTTTTAAGAATTAATGTATATTACCTGGTTTTAATTGTTCATGCACTTTGGGGTTACCCGCCTTGAGCCCAATTTGGAAGGGCGGGATATAAATTTAACAGAGAGAGAGAGAGAGAGAGAGAGAGAGAGAGAGAGAGAGGGGGATAGAGGATGGATGGATGGATGGATGGATGGATGGATGGATGGATGGATGGATGGATGGATGGATGGATGGATGGATGGATGGATGGATGGATGGATGGATGGATGGATGGATGGATGGATGGATGGATGGATGGATGGATGGATGGATGGATGGATGGATGGATGGATGGATGGATGGATGGATGGATGGATGGATGGATGGATGGATGGATGGATGGATGGATGGATGGATGGATGGATGGATGGATGGATGGATGGATGGATGGATGGATGGATGGATGGATGGATGGATGGATGGATGGATGGATGGATGGATGGATGGATGGATGGATGGATGGATGGATGGATGGATGGATGGATGGATGGATGGATGGATGGATGGATGGATGGATAGAGATGATTATGATGATGACGACAGACAGACAGACAGATAAATTGAGTGTCTGGTTCAGCCTCTGCTGAGGCTGGCTGAAGGGTGCAGCCACAGTCCAGCATTACATCCGTTGGGGCATTTATTCATTGCTATCCATGGTTAGGCAACCATGGTTAAAAATAGTTTGGGAACCATAGCTTGGATTCGGTGGCGAATCTCCATCCCAATGTGTAGACGGAGCATGGTGTTCTTGTTTCCCCACTCCTGCTCCGGCCCCAACACCCCCCGCCACCCAGTGCTGATACCCACCCCCTTCCAGGAAGCAAGGAAGTCACGCTCTGCAGGCAGAGAGTCTTCCACCCACAGAAACACTCTGTCGGACTGAAGCCCAGGAACAGAGTGGGCAGCAACGTACTGGACTATGGTTAGCTCTGGCCAAGAACAGGAGAGTATTTATGCATGAGAACTGAGGGAGGGACAGGCACGTGAGCCAATGAGCTGCTCCTGATCGTGTAACCATGGTTAGGAGGACAGGCAATCCCCCAGGCTTTTATCCGGCTGCAGATACTTCATCCACCTTTGATTTGCCTCTGTGCTTGTCTTTTCACTCCTAACCTAGGCCAACCCCTTAAATATTTTCCATATTTCCCTCTGCCGTAACGAAAACATTAGAAGAGCAGATAAGGGCAAACAGAAAAGGATGAGGGGGGGGGAACATGCCACAAATTATATTGTTGTCACCTCCTAGAATGCATGTTGGAGAAACAACAGGAATCAAGGGGGCCCCGAGCGGAGTGATGTGAAACGATAAAGAGCCTGCTGCCGTCTAAATGGGAAGACATTCTTTCCTCTCTTCCAAACAAACAGGTTTAGTGTTGTTGTTGTTTTTGGCTGCTCCACAGGCCTTTTGTGACTCTCGGCCATAAGAGAGAGCGGTGGTGAATTCATGTGCAATCAGGAGATCCGTAGGCAGGATTCTTTGAACAGGAAGAAAAGCCGGGGAAGGGACCGTGCAATTCCAGTCACTGGCAGTCTGTCAGCACTGCACACTTCAGGGCTTTTCACTCTAATCCAGCAAAGAACATAGGGGAGGGCGGGGTGGTGGTGGTGCTTTACGCTCCGGTTCCATTTCAAACTAGCTATGCACTTTGAGAGAGCAAAAATACACAAAAAGGGCCCTTCCTCTCTAGGCGTATGCTGCCTCAAAAGAATGTTATCTAAATGCCTATTTTAGGTGCAATTTGCATGTAGTGCCTCCCCTCATTTTTTTTTTAAACTGCTATGTAAACTTTCCATGTGAAGTCAAGGAAACGACTTTCACTGCTGCTCCGTTGGGAATATTTTTCTTTTCAAAACATTGCGACCAGGATCTGTTGGCAACAGAGTAGCCTGTAGGCAAACTATATTATTACTCTCAAGAGATGTGCATGGTCCCCCCCCCCCGCTTTCAGCTCATTTTATTTATTTTTTAAAAATCCACTTGGGTTGGTTGTCGGCTTTCACACGGCTGCGCGGCTTGCAAAAACCGTTTAAAGGGATCCTTTTAATGGTTTTTGCAGGCGGCGCTGTGACTCAGCAAGTGAACTGGGAAGGCATTCAAATGCCTTCTCAGTTCACTCGCTGAGTTGTGCCGCTGTGGCGTCATGACTCAGCAAGAGAACCAAGAAGGCATTTAAATGCCTTCCCAGCTGGAAGCAATTTTAGCTTGGAAGTGGGGGTGGGTGGGAGTGAAAGGGATGCCTAACAGGCTGAAATGGATGCAAGCCAATTCAGCAATCCCTCTTGCTCCCCCTGCTTGGAAGCAGGGGAGGAGTGAAAGGAATTGCTGAAATGACTTGCAACTGGGAAGGCATTTAAATGCCGTCTCAGCTGACTTGCTGAGTCATGCTGCCATGGCGGTGCAACTCAGCAAGTGAATTGAGAAGGCATTTAAATGCCTTCCAAGTTGGAAGTGATTTCAGCCATCTCTTTTGCTCCCCACCCACCACTTGGAAGCCATTTTGTAAGCCATTTCAGCATTTCATCTTGGAAGTGGGGGGCGGAGCGAAAAGGATAGCTGAAATGGCTTGCAAAAACCATATAAGGGGAATGTTCCCTTTAAATGGCTTTTGCAAGATCCCCCACCCACATTCTGCTGGCCTTGGGGAGCCGATGCCAGCAGAAAGGAGGGAGGGAAGAACCATGAACCTCATGAACCAAAGTGGTTTGCGAACTGGTGGAGATACAAGAACATTGCTGAGCCCACCCCCAGTCAATGAGTCAGCAATCCAGCTGATATAAACACCATTTTGGAAAGGTCAGCTTCTGAGGGCAAGCCTATTGAACGGTGGGGAGATCTGTGTGCTCATTGGAACACCGTCCCTGTCAGTTACAGATCGGCTAATTCACTCTGTCTCTATTCTTCCCACATCCCCTTTTGAAATCTAAACCTGACAGCCAGAACGACATCTGGATTTGAAGATGACCAATTGTTTTCAACTATTCCTTTGGGATGATTTACAACAATTAGGCACATTTTCAGTTCAAAATTTTGCACCATGAGTTGCAGAAGTGGCAGAGGCAGATTAGAACTACCTGGATTTCATTCACTGACTGGAAACTTTATAGTGTTTTTGTAATATTTGTTTATTTGTGAATATGCAAGCAGACAGGCATAAGGTAACCAGAAAAGGAGATCGGCAAACCCAAAGTGCTTCACCCAACCTACATCTTCCTCCAAACTCTTAACTGCTGTTTCCTCAAACATACCCATACCCCAGATCCCTCCCTCAATTGGACAGGTGCTAGCTTCTTTACACTCTGATAAATAGGGCTGCCAACTTCTGGTTGGGAGATACCTGGAGTTTTTGGGGTTAAGCCTGGGGAGGATATGGTTGGGGACATCTGCAGGGTATAATGCCACTGAGTTCACCTCCAAACTACCCATTTTCTCCAGATGAACAAATCTCCATCTTCTGGTGATCAGTTGTAATTCCAGGAGACCTCCAGGCCCCACCTGCAGGTTGATGCAAACCCAGAGGAGACATCACGGGATGGACGGTGGAAATGAGCGGAACAACCGTGATGTATTATGCCAAGGAAATTATCCACAGACTACTAGGCTCTTATCCAATATTCAGTTTACTTGGAGTAATCCAGTCTCTCAAAAATCATTCATAATAACGCCATCAACAATAACGGACTATGCATATCAGGTCTCGTTTCGTTTACAACTTAGAGTGTAACTCTCATCAAATCCATTAACGTTAATGGATTTGATATGAGTTACTATGACAAATGGCCATACTGCTTGTGTTTGTTTTTTTTTAAACCCCCAAAGGGGTATTTTTATTATTTTTCATAGACTATTAACTACAATGAAAAATATAGGGAGGGGGGGACTACATCTAAGGATAAAGAAAAGATACCCACACTAACTAAAAACCCAAGAGTAGGAGAGGAGATCCTTTCCATGTTAATATAAATGTTAGTAAGACAAGTGTTAGTGATACAATATACTTGTTAAGTTCTTGCTTAACACATCTTCTGAATTAGTAAGTTAATCTTTGTGAGAGTACTTCTTGAGCATCTTCTTTACTTCAAAGAGCAATTTACAGAGTCCTTCTGCCCTTACTTCGGTTTTCTATCCCTAAAGTCATATACAGTTTTCGTTGCTCCCGCTCCCGCACCCGCTTCCCCCACAGAGTCCTCGTCCGTTCCCGAAGTAGCAGAGTCACTTGACTTGGATTCTTCATCTTTACGTTCTTCTTCTGGCCCAAGCTGATGTCTCAAAAATTCCTTAGCTTTAAAGATGGAATCAGTCTTCTCTCTTTTGCCGTTGACTTTAAAAATTACACCTTCAGGAATCGCCCACCTGTACTGAATTCCATTAGTTTGAAGAAATGAGATCAGTTCCTTGTAACCTTTCCTCTTTTGGCGGATTTCAAATGGAATATCCTTTAAAGTTTTTATGATTGTGTTCCCAATTTTCAGTGGATTTGCCGAAGTTGCCTTTAATACCGCATCTCTGGTCTGTTTTCTTGCAAATCTCACCACAATCTCTCCAGGCAGATCATTTCTCCTAATATAATTGGCAGGGCTATTTTTGGGCAGGAACGCACTGGAACAGAGTTCCAGCTGGCTTCAGAGTTGGCCATGCCCACTCTGCATGTGTGGCTACAGAGGGAAGGCCTGGAGAGCGACCCCCCAGTGACTCCAAGGCGGGCAGCCCGGGGGGGCTGGAAGGATCAGGGAGGCATTTAAAAGTCCAAGGGCTGACTTGCCTGGACTTCCTGCAGCTGCGGGGCACCTGGGCAAGCAAAGGGAAGGCATGGGGTGTGGCCTAATATGCTAATGAGCTGTGCTATCAGGGGTGTGGCCTAATATGCTAATGAGTTTCTGATATTGTGTGTGGCCTATTATGCTAATGAGTTCCTGCTGGGCTTTTTCTACAAAAAAAAAGCCCTGATAATTGGAGTATGCCCTATAGGCAGCCTCCATGTCTTTTACTATTTCATCCGCTGAAATACCTGTTATTGGAGCGATGATCTCTCCCAGAGTCTTCTTTTCAGACACCCCCTGAAATCTGAGAATCATGTTAGCTTTTTCCATTTGAAGCTGTAACACATGAGTTTCCTGACGTTTTTGTACTGTTTCCACATCCGTCACTCTTTTCTTCATATTCTTATTTGCGATATCCATCTCTGTAATTTTTACAGTTGCATGCTCCACTTTCTTCTCCGTTTCTGCCAGCTGGTGCTGCTGCAGAGTGAAGTTTTTGTTCAATGTGGCCAATTGCTGGTTAATACCACCAAGTTGCTCCATTACTGGCTTCAGCATATCCGCTAGCAACTTCATGATGTCTGCTCCCTCTTCCGGTCTTGGGCTCTGACTGCCTGGTTTCGGTTTTAACTTCCCTCGGGAAGCCACCATATTTCACTTTGTTTACACTTCCAAACCGCTATGCCAGGACCCGAAAGACTCATTGTTCCACTATTGGTACTCAAGTAAGTCTCTCAGAAAAGAATTCGATGTTTGCTTCCCCCCTTCCCCCCTTGCTAAGTTAGTCCATTCACGCGCTTAGGAGGCGTCCCTCCTTATGCACCGTTTTTCCCATGGGGGGGTACTCCGTTTTAGTAAAATAATCCATTTATGTCGAACTCACGTTCATTGTTGGTCATAACTTGACCCCGCTCTCTTCATATGCTATTTCGCTCAATCTCCTGCGCTTGTCCCGGTTAGATTGGCAAGTACCCTAAGGTCACCCTGCCAGCTGGACCATCGGGGCAGAGGGAAGCCTCTATTCTCCAGCATCCAGCCATCGAAGAGGCTAACCCTCAAGAGCCCCCCGGCCTGGAACCCTTCACAGCGGCTCTGTGGGGGTGCCACTTGAGGTGGCACCCCTCCAAGCCGAGGGTGTGCTAGTCGCCTCCTCAGACATTGAGGAGAGCAACCGCCATCGCCGATCCACCCACCGGAAGTTTGCCCATACTGCTAGTTAAATGAACAAATTAAATTTCAACGCTATACACTCTGACAAAGTTGTAAACAAAACGAGACCTGATGTGCATAGTCCGTTACTGTTGATGGCGTTATTATGAATGATTTTTGAGAGACTGGATTACTCCAAGTAAATTGAATATTGGATAAGAACCTAATAGTCTGTGGATAATTTCCTTGGCATAATACATCACGGTTGTTCAGCTCATTTTCACCCACCTGCAGGTTGGCAACCCTACTGATAAAGTGTCCAATTCGAGAGAGGCAGCTGTCAGGAGAGAGCTGATTCCTGACCATGAGGTCTGGTGCCGCTGAAGAATGTCAACGTTCTTTTAGCAAATGGCCTGACTCCCATCCAGAGTCACTTTTGGTGAAGCTGTAGTGACAGCCTCTTTGTAGGAATCAGGCAGCAAGCTGACATTACATTTCATAGCTTATTTATTGCACAAGAAGTTGGATGGAATTTCCTCCCCCCCCCCAAATTTCAACAGGAAATGTTTTGTGTTGCTGTTGCATTTTTAACAGCAAAACAACAGACAGACACATCAAGATGAAGTCACTCTCTGCGGAGATTTTAACCAAGGTAAAATCTGCATACAAGAGGGAGCTAAAAACATAATCCCTCGTGGATAAGGCAGGCAGGAAGATTAAAATGCCTGTTCCATGCTGGCCACATGACCACAGAAATGTCTTCGGACAGCGCTGGCTCTTCGGCTTTGAAATGGAAACCCTAAAGTCGGACTCGACTGGCTTTCGAGCAAGGGAACCTTTACCTTTACCTTTACTTAAAAATGAGAGAAAACCAAGGAACATGGTACATGGTTTTAGAGAAGAAAATGGCTTTGCTCCTAAATTTCCACTAATGGAAGAGGGAGGCAGTCTTCACTCCCCACCCCAAATACACGCAATTCACCTCTTCTACTGTTTCTGAGGGTCCTCTGCCCTCTAGGAGCTGCATTTCATGAAGGAATTGGGGGTGCAGCAAGAGGAAGGAGGCAAAGTGGTGCTGAATTCTTTAGGAAGGCCAGCCTCCAGGTGGGACCCAGAATTACAGCTCATCTCCGGACTACAGAACTCAGTTCCCCTGGAGACCCACAATTCACTTCTGGTGGAGGTGGACTCAATGATGTTATATACCAATGAGGTCCCTGTTCTCCCCAGGCTCCATCCCCCAATCTCCTGGAGTTTCCCAACCTGGATCTGGCAACCCACCCTCCCCAACCCCCCAAGGCAACCTTAATTGTCCTGCGTGGACAAGCCAATCCTGTTGCAAATTATCCTTGGTATTGTACTATAGCAATGTATGGCTGTAGCCCTTGACTGCAGCCCTAACAATCCTTTTCTTGGAAGGAGCCCCCCTTCTGAGCCAACCTGCTCAGGATGGCTCTCTGAATAATCTCCACTCACCACCCCACTGCTCTTCCCAGCATGCATGCAAAGCAGGCTCAGGGCTTCCATTAAAATTCAGCACATAGATAGCAATTAAAACCAGTCAATGATAAAACAATCCAATGATGATGATAATCATCATCAAGTACTAGAACAGTGGTCTGATAAGTGGTAGAACAGTAGGTCCAGGACTATTTTTGGGCAGGAACGCACAGGAACGGAGTTCCGGCTGGCTCCCAAGTTGGCCACGCCCAGCAGGAACTCATTAGCATAATAGGCCACACCCAACAGCAGAAACTCATTAGGATTGGCTACATTAGGGGTGTGTGGCCTAACATGCAAAGGAGTTCCTGCTACAAAAAAAGCCCTGGTTTTGACAACAAACAAGGTAAACAGAATAAAAAGCAAAAGGTGGGTGTGGCTGGATGAGCACACTTCTGGTAACATGGGGGTGTGGCCTATAATGCCAATGAGCTGTGCTGTCAGGGGTGTGGCCCAATATGCTAATGGATTCCTGTTGTTGGGTGTGGCCTATTATGCTAATGAGTTCCTGGTGGGCTTTTTCTACAAAAAGAGCCCTGATAGGTCTAATGCTAATAGAATTACTTAAGGTGCCAGTTAACAGTTATGATGGTATGTTCAAGCCAAAGAGACAGAGGGAGGTTGGTCACTTTGTGCACAGGCTGACAGGGCTAGGGCTGCCTGCTCCAGGTTGGGAAATACCTCGAGAATTTGGAAGTGGAGACTGAGGAGGGCAAGGTATAGATAGGGGCTCTGGGGCAAGTGATGCTCTGTCTTCTTGGTGCTTGGGGGGGTCAACAGTGGGAGGGCTTCTAATGTCCTGGCCCCACTGGTGGACCTCCTGATGGCACTTGGTATTTCTGTGTGATACAGAGTGTTGGACTGGATGGGCCTTTGGCCTGATCCAACATTGGCTTCTCTTATGTTCTTATGGTATGAGGAGTGGAGGGACTTCACTGGGGTATAATGCCATAGAGTCCACCTTCCAATGTTGACATTTTCTCCAGGTGAACTGATCTCTGTTGCCTGGAGACCAGTCATAATCCCAGGAGATCTCCAATCAGCACCTGGAGGTTGGCAACTCCAGTGGTCCAGTGATGAAGACCTGGGAAGTCGTTAATTTTTGCAAAAAGAACAACTCTGTCGGTCCTTGTGATTTGAAGACTCTGGAGTTGAACCTAGGGGTGACCTAAAGCAGGAAGTCCAGGTTTCAGGCTCAGGGGAAATTACATCACTGGTCGTTTGGCCACAGGGTTTAACCTTCCCAAATACTTACACAATGATGGTGTTGCGGGCGATGTTTACAACTCAGACATTTCTCGTGCTCCCTTTTGGGGAGAGAGGGTATTAGTCACGACTGCGTACGACGTCACAAAAATCTATTCGGAAGAGACAGGAGCATGAACAGTCACCCACAATGACTGACAGCAAACAGCTATGAATAGATTTATGAGCTATTTGACTGCGGTTTACCCAAAGAGAAAAGTGGATAGGCTTCTTATACTGTGCACAGACACAGGTATGAAAAACAGGTCGAATGCATAAGCCAAGGGCCACAGCACAATAACAGGAAGTCAGACAGATATATGGTTATAGACAGGAAAGAGTCCTGTGGTACCATGACAATTTGCTATGTCATGACCATTCTTGGGCAAAGTACCACAATGAGGGCCTATTTACAATGATGCAAAATACATGAGGGACACTTATGGGTAAAAAATAAATAAGAAGGAGATGGAATACTTAAGCTTTAATGGAACTCAAAAAAATGAAGTAAGGTCAGTCAAGGACACCCACACACCCTGGAAAACATGGAGGGGAACTATATCACAAGGGACTAGATGTATGTACAGGGTGGGTTAAGTTCTTCTCTTCCTACTTCCGCACTACAAATGCCACACTTTTGGCAGTGGACATTCACTGAGCGACGTGTACATTTACCAAGGTGAAAATTCACGTAACATGTCGATTGTGATGGTTTCTCCCAAGATTTCTTTGTGGCACCAAAGAAAACAAACTTGTGGAAAACAAAGCACAGAGCTAGAAATAATACATAATTAGTCTTTAAGGTGGCACGGGTCTCTTCATTTTCGCCACCAATGGACTATTCCATTAGGTACTCTATACAAAGCCATAGCAGAGGTGGGATAACTATTTCAAAAATATTACAGAGTCTCATGCCCTGAATGTTGAACAATATCCGTCACCAGGTCCATTGTATTCCACTCCTGCACAGCTGCATCTTGGTTATACATGAAACTACTGTAAATAAAGCCACTGTGTGTGTGTGAAATTAAAAGATGCCTGCTCCTTGGGAGGAAAGCTATGGCAATCCTAGGCAGCATAATAAAAAGTAGAGATATCACCCTGCCAACAAAAGTCCGTATGGTCAAATCAATGGTATTCCCAGTAGCAATGTATGGCTGCAAGAACATAAGAACATAAGAACATAAGAGATGCCAATGTTGGATCAGGCCAAAGGCCCATCCAGTCCAACACTCTGTATCACACAGTGGCCAGAAATACCAGTGCCATCAGGAGGTCCACCAGTGGGGCCAGGACGTTAGAAGCCATCCCACTGTTGACCCCCCCAAGCACCAAGATGACAGAGCATCACTTGCCTCAGAGTCCCTGTCTATACCTTCTGGCTAATAGCCACTGATGGACCTCTGCTCCATATGCTTATCTAATTCCCTTTTGAAGCCGTCCATGCTTGTAGCCGCCACCACTTCCTGTGGCAGTGAATTCCAAGTGTTAATCACTCTTTGGGTGAAGAAGTACTTCCTTTTATCTGTTCTAACCCGACCGCTCAGCAATTTCATGGAGTGCCCACGAGTTCTTGTATTGTGAGAAAGGGAGAAAAGTACCTCTTTCTCTACCTGCTCTTTCCCATGCATAATCTTATAAACCTCGATCATGTCACCCCTCAGTCTGTTCCAACCCTTTTATCATTCGAGTTGCTCTTTTCTGCACTTTTTCCAAAGCTATAATATCCTTTTTAAGGTGTGGTGACCAGAATTGCACACAGTATTCCAGATGAGGTCGCACCATTGATTTATATAGCGGCATTATGATATTGGCTGATCTGTTTACAATACCCTTCCTAATAATCCCCAGCATAGCATTGGCCTTCTTTATTGCAGTCACACACTGTCTCGACATTTTCAGTGAGTTATCTACTACAACTCCAAGATCTCTCTCTTGATCTGTCTCTGCCAGTTCAGACCCCATCAACGTGTATTTATAGTTAGGATTTTTGGCTCCAATGTGCATCACCTTGCACTTGGCCACATTGAACCCCATTTGCCATGTTGACGCCCACTCGCCCAACTTTGACAGATCCCTTTGGAGTGCCTCACAATCCTCACTGGTTTTCACCACCCTGAACAACTTCGTATCATCCGCAAATTTAGCCACTTCACTGCTTACTCCCAACTCCAAATCATTAATGAACAAGTTAAAAAGCAGTGGACCAAGTACTGATCCCTGTGGTACCCCACTGCTTACACCCCTCCACTGGGAGAACTGCCCATTTATACTCACTCTCTGTTTTCTATTAATTAGCCAGTTTTTGATCCATAAAAGGACTTGTCCTTTTATCCCATGATTTTTGAGCTTGCTTAGGAGCCTTTGATGAGGAACTTTATCAAAAGCTTTCTGGAAGTCAAGGTAAATAATATCTATTGGATCCCCCTTGTCCACATGTTTGTTCACCCCCTCAAAGAACATTAACAGGTTAGTGAGACAAGATCTTCCCTTACAGAACCCATGTTGAGTCTGCCTCAATAGGTTTTGTTCATCTATGTGCCTACTAATTCTTTCCTTAATAATGGTTTCCACCAATTTACCCGGTATCGACGTCAGACTGACTGGCCTGTAATTTCCCGGATCTCCTCTGGAACCCTTTTTAAAGATGGGAGTGACATTAGCTACCTTCCAGTCCTCAGGAATGGAGGCTGATTTTAAGGAGAGATTACATATTTTTGTCAGGAGATCCACAAGTTCACAATTGAGTTCTTTCAGAACTCTTGGATGTATGCCATCTGGGCCTGGTGATTTATCAGTTTTTAAGTTGTTTATCAGTTTTAGGACCTCCTCTCTCGTCACCTCAATCTGACTCAGGTCTTTCAACACCCCTCCCGAACTCAGCGGCTCTGGAGTGGGCAAGCACCTCTCATCTTCCACAGTGAAGACGGAGGCAAAAAATGCATTTAGCTTCTCAGCCATTTCCCTATCATCCTTCAGTACTCCTTTTACCCCTTGGTCATCCAAGGGCCCCACTGCCTCCCTGGCTGGTATCCTGCTTCTAATGTATTTGAAGAAAGTTTTTTTTGTCCCGGTCACACGGAGGGTTTTGGCCTGGGAGAGGGACAGATCAGGGCCGCAGCAAACAGGTGCGATGTCACTGCAACATCTGGGAAGTGGCACGCACCCATCCCCGATCCGTCCCTAACCCCAGAAACTCCACAGCAAAAACGAACCACTGACAGAGGTGGTCTTACCTGAACGGCCGAGGCAAGCGCAGCCGTGGGATTGCCGGCACGTCCTTCTGCCGGTGCATCCCCAGCTCCTGGCCGAACTGCGCATGCAGACGCATGTGCAGCCGGCTGCCTCAGTTTCTTGACCGTGGCTTCCTCCCCGGCATCTGATCGTGCCGGGGAGCAATGGTGCCGCAGCTCAGGGGATCCGTGTGATCCCACCGCGGCGTGTCTATTTTGATGCGGCTTCCAAAAGCCGCACTTTAGCCGCGTATTTCCCCCCCCCCCGGGTGGTAGGGGCTTTTGTTGGTTTTTACGTTTTTTGCTATATGCTCCTCATATTCCCTTTTTGCATGCCTGACCACAGACTTGCATTTTATTTGCCATAGCCTGTGTTCCGTTTTATCAGCCTCACTGTGACTAGCTTTCCACCGCTTAAAGGAATCCTTTTTACCTTTTACAGCTTCCATTACTTTGTTTGTTAACCATGTAGGCTTTTTCTTATACCTGTTTGTGCCTTTTCTAACCTGCGGAATATTTTTTTTTTTAGTTGGACCATAAGAAAGGCCGAGCACTGAAGAATAGATGCTTTCAAATTATGGTGCTGGAGAAGACTCTTGAGAGTCCCCTGGACTGCATGGAGATCAAATCAGTCAATCCTAAAAGAAATCAACCCTGACTGTTCCCTGGAAGGCCAAATACTGATGCTGGAGCTCAAATACTTTGGCCACCCAATGAGAAGGGAGCACTCACTGGAGAAGACCCTGATGCTGGGAAAGATTGAAGGTCAAAGAAGACGGGGACGGCAAAGGATGAGATAGTTAGACAGTGTTATCGATGCAACGAACATGAAGTTGAGCAAACTACGGAGGACGGCAGAAGACAGGAGGGCCTGGTGTGATGTCGTCCATGGGGTCACAAAGAGTTGGACTCGACTGTTCGACTGAACAATGACAACAACAACAAAAGTGTGTGTGAATGCAATGGGTTAGATCCCCCCTCTTATTTTCACTTAGGAAGGGGGCACTTTTTGCTGATCCCCCTGCCTGTGAAGCAGTCGTCTTATTCCCCCCAAGCGATATCTATGGATCCCTAAATGGGGGAGGACGTAGAGCACAGAGAGAAGGAGGTTGCAGGGATGGCCTAGGCTTGCCAGATCTAATCAGATCTCAGAAGCTAAGCAGGGTTGGCTCTGGTTAGTATTTGGATGGGAGGTCACCAAGAAAGGTCAGGGTCACTATGCAGAGGCAGGGAATGGCAAACTACCTCCGAATGTCTTTTGCCCTGAACACCCTACAGCAGGGGCCCTCAAGACCCTGGCTGTTTCTTACTTTGTTTTCCAGTTCTCTTGCTGCTGCCACATCACAGTTGCAGTCACACAGGTGAGACAGATGACAAGCCTCTCCTGTGTGATGGAGAGCCTGGTAAAGAACTGGCTGAGGCTCCTCCCCTTCCTCCTCCCAGGGGGAGGGAGGGAACAGCCAGAGCTCACTTCCTTGCCAGGCTGCAGGAGACAAAGGGAAGCCTTTCTTCCCTTCCACTGGCTGAGGCTCCTCCCTGAAGGGAGGGAGGGAGGGAACAAGGGAGAGCTTGCTTTGCTGCCTCAATCACACGGGAGAAACACCAGGCACCTTTAAGACCAACAAAGTTTTGTTCAAGGTATGAGCTTTTGTGTGCCTTCCTACAGTGTGTGTGTTGCTGGGTTCTTTATGCCAGGGCTCTCCTGGGTGCAACTGGGTTCCCTCCCCCTTTTCACTGTATCCATGCCCTCATGATCCAGTCTTTCTCAGTAACAAAGCAATGTGAACTATTTTAGAGGAGGAATAACAACAAGCCAGGGAGGTGGATTAGGCTGTCCAGACCAAGTCCACCCAGCACATTTTCTATGTAGGAAGTTGTAATTATTTCTCTGGGGGAAACTATAGTTTTGTAGACAAACACATGGCCCTCAGTCTGTGTCAGGATGCCTTCTCAAGTTCTTGACTAGCACATGAAGCAACTCAGGGCTATTTTTGGGCAGGAACGCACAGGAACGGAGTTCCGGCTGGCTCCCAAGTTGATCACGCCCAGCAGGAACTCATTAGCATAATAGGCCACACCCAACAGCAGAAACTCATTAGGATTGGCTACATTAGGGGTGTGTGGCCTAACATGCAAAGGAGTTCCTGCTACAAAAAAGCCCTGGGTTTTGACAACAAACAAGGTAAACAGGATAAGAAGCACAAGGTGGGTGTGGCAACATGGGGGTGTGGCCTAATATGCCAATGAGCTGTGGTGTCAGTGGTGTGGCCTAATAGGCTAATGAGTGTCTGCTGTTGGGTGTGGCCTATTATGCTAATGAGTTCCCGCTGGGCTTTTTCTACAAAAAGAGCCCTGAAGCAACTTATGTACAAAAGCTTGCAAAGCCCAGCCATTTCATGTTTTCCCATGGGTCCCAGGCTAGGAGCACTGAGCATGAGATTTCTGTAATAAATGTCAATAAATCATAAGTAGGTTTGCAGTTTACAGATACACAGCTGAACACTATATTCAAGATTGCTACAGCACAGGTATTTTGATGCAATAATTCAGAGCATGAGGTGTCAGTTATCAAAGACTCTTAAATAGACAAAATATTGCAAGAGTGCTAGTGTTTTAAGCATGTTTTATTTAAAGTTTTTTAAAAATCTTGAATTGTGTTTGTCTGTGTCCTTTATAAAGTTTATATCTCCGCTATCTGGCATTACATTTTATGACACACACAGCTTAGCCCAAAAGCGTCTCATTTGTGTCAGATCCGGCCCTCATAACAAATGAGTTCAACATCCCTGCCCTACAGGATCCCCATAAAACAACTGCGATGTGACGGCACTTTCCATCACCATACAGTACGTATTCTGCCTGCTGCTCAGTAGGAAATAAATATATCTCTTTCCAGTCTCTTCTTACTACTGAGTGTAATGTTACAGGGATGGAAGACAAGCAGTTGTGTTTTCAACACAAGTTTTTTATTTTTGTCAAATACAGTACTGTGGGACACAGGAGATAACGGCTCAATCCAGCCCACTGTGGGCTCAGCCTCTGAACATCAAGGGAAGTGCCTAGCTGAGTCCAGTTTTCCACTCTTCCCCCTGTGGCACACGTGCAGGGAGAACATCCACAGGCAATCGACCTGTTTCAGGCTGATTATGGCAAATGAAGGCCTACCTAGCACAGTAGAGCCCTCCCTGTTCCATTTGGTCGGCCTACATTCCTTCACTGATGGGCTGATTCACACATTAAGATTTCCACAGGGGCCGTCAATCTGATGTGTTCTGGGAATTCCATACTTCTCAAGTATGTGTCAGGTCAATTTGGATCAGGACCACGGCACACACAGAGATGGGGGCTTGAGCCTTCCTTCCCAACTTGAAACAGCCTCAGAAGTTGCTAATTGCTCCATTGGGGAAGATTGTGTGTGGTCATTCGTACCTGTGAATTTTCCTACTGGAGCAAACAGTGGCTCCCCAAAGCCATTTCAGGTCAAGAAGGTTGCTCGGCAACAGTGGAGGCTTAAGCTTGCTGTCCTGAGCACTGTGGTCCCAAATCCAAAGTGGGCCACATGTACCTGGAAATTAAATTCTGAGCATGGAACTTCCAGTGCACATCCAACTGAAAGTTCTTGTGGCATTGTAACACATGAATCAGCCTTGAGCAGTGGGTATAAATGGGAATATAGGAAAGCCCTCCTGCTTTCCACTGTGGTATGTCACAGAGCCAGTATGCCTGCCGCACCAAGGAAACCTTTTAACCTCTCATGCTCTGCCTATACAACACCCTCTGATTTCATAACTGATGGAGAAATAAATGGCTTCCTTTAAACAGAACAGGACTTTATTCTGTGCATGAATTCCAGACAGTCGCATTAGTCTGATGCAGCCAAACTAACAAAGGGTTGGATCCAGTCAGCTTTTGTGTTCCATCTTGCTCAATTCCCCTCTGTACTATGGTCACACGGACAGATACATGAAGCTGCCTTATACTGAATCAGACCATTGGTCCATCAAGGTCAGTATTGTCTATTCAGACTGGCAGCAGCTCTCCCACTGCCCCCTATATGGAAAGCCTGCTCACTGCGTTCTGACGTCATCAACTTGAGGCATAACATTCCCTGAGCTCTGCAGTTTCCAGCTACTGTCACTAGTGTTTTAACTCTATGTGGCTTTTGTCCATTTGGGTCCCATGAATCCCAACATAGCCTTTTGTGGTAGTCAACGGGAACCCTTCTTTCCCTTTTCCTGGTTGGATCCAACCCACAAATGTTACTTAAAACATTTACTGTGACATAAGCTTTCTGAGCCAGAGTCTGGTGCCTTCATGTGCTGATGCTGGAATTGCAATGCATTGAATTGGGCATTGGGGTTTATTGTTTTCCATCAACTTTTTATAATGCTCGCCAAAATATATGCCTATGGGTCTGCTAATTTATCACATTATACTGAACAAGGGAACATATGATGTCAGAGGAAGCTGGTGTATCATATTCTGCATGCACAAAGTCTTATTTCATAACTGATTTTTTTAAAAAAAGTCTGACAAAGCTTTACTCAGTGAACAATGAATTCGAACAGTTATATAATTCTCCAATTTAAAATGATCCTCAAAGGAATTTCCAGCTATGGCAGAATAAGTGCTGATGGAATAATAAAGACTGTGTATCCTGTTGGTCAGAGATATCCATTGATTGGATCTTTACTAAGGACATAGCAACAGAAAGATTCTGTGAAGTGCAGTCTTCATGGGAAAGCCCGCATTGCACAATCAGAGCATTAATCACTTTTAACCAAAAAAATATATTTTTCAAAAAAATATTTTTTTCTCCTCCTCTGGGCTTTTTTATGCAAAGAACAAGCATCTCCATCAATTCCACTGTCAAAAATTTGCAGCCAATATAAATTAACCTTCTGCTGAGCTATAGTTTGAATAGCTGACTCCATCCTGCCTCTGCTATTGTAAGGATGGGGATTGCAGTTGCTCTATTGAAGGTATCAGAGGTCATTTTGGGGGGGATGGCGGGGGATCGCAGTTCCCCTGGGTGAGGTACAGGGGGCGGGGCACATGACAAAGCCCCACCCCCTGCTTCCAGCCGCCCCACTTCCGGCCCTCATTTAGCCAGGAGGAGGCAGGAGAAGAGGGAGGGTAAGTTGCTTCCTCCCTGCCTCTCCCCACCCCTGCCTGCCTGGGGCCAGGGAGGGCATTCGCGGGGCTTCCTTGCACTCCCGCCGGCCTTGCAGGTCCACCGCCGGGCCTCTCATGGGGCTTGGCAGTGGAGCTGCAAGGCTGGCACCAGTGGCCGGGACCGTTGGGGGCGGGGTGTGTGGCCTTATGACACATTTCCAGTGATGTCAGGAGGTGTGGCCTTATGCCACACTTCCGGTGATGTCAGGGGGTGTGGCATATGGTAATGAGTTATGCTAATGAGTTCCCTAGCTCTTTTTCTACAACATTTCCGGTGATGTCAGGAGGTGTGGCCTTATGACACACTTCCGGTTATGTCAGGGGGTGTGGCTTATGCTAATGAGTTATGCTAATGAGTTTCCCTAGCTCTTTTTCACCGTTTCAAAGCTGAAGAGCCAGCACTGTCCGAAGACGTTTCCGTGGTCATGTGGCCAGCATGACTAAACACCAAGGCGCACGGAACACTGTACCAAGCATGAAAAAATTAAACTTAACTCCCAGGCAGAG
>NW_015167618.1:84458-84577 GCF_001447785.1 Gekko japonicus
AGAGATAGAACATAGGGACATAGATAAGAGAGATAACAGGTTAGGCGATAGATATGTGGTTGAGGTATGCAAGTTCTGCCAGCAGCTGGCATGCAGGAGGTTTCAGGTTCAATCCCAGT
>NW_015167618.1:87459-91101 GCF_001447785.1 Gekko japonicus
GGGAGTGCAAGGAAGCCCCACGAAGGCCCTCCCTGGCCCCAGGCAGGCAGGGGTGGGGAGAGGCAGGGAGGAAGCAACTTACCCTCCCTCTTCTCCTGCCTCCTCCTGGTTGAATGAGGGCCGGAAGTGGGGCGGCTGGAAGCAGGGGGCGGGGCTTCGTCATGTGCCCCGCCCCTGTACCTCACCCGGGGGAACTGCGATCCCCCACGATCCCCCCCAAAATGACCTCTGAATCAAAAGTAGGTTTGCAGCTTACAGAGCTAATGTTTTAAGCATGTTTTTATTTTAAGTTAAAAAAAACCCTTTGTGTTTGTGTCCTTTATAAAGTTTGTATCTCCGCTACCAGGCATTACATTTTATGACACACATGGCCCGGCCCAACAAGGTCTCATTTATGTCAGATCCAGCTATCATAACAAGTGAGTTTGACACTGCTGGTTTAGTGTGTGTGACAACAGCCAATGTTTGGACTGCACAACATGAAAGGCATAGCAGACTTTAGAGACAGTTGTATGTGCATCGACCTAGAGGTCCGAAGGGACCTATTGCTAGCTTCCACCTTCGTAGACCATGTTGGCATTAACACACTCTCTTTTCCTGCTCTTCAAAGATCTCAGCTTTTGCTCAGGGAAAACCTGATTGCGTGGCAAACCTTGCCGCTTTTCCTTAATTGCAAGACCATTGTGGCAGTTGTCTGACAAGAAAGTCAAAATCTCCCCACCAATTCTTTTTCTTCTGAGGTGAAAGCAGGGCTATTTTTGGGCAGGAACGCACAGGAACGGAGTTCCGGCTGGCTCCCGAGTTGGCCACACCCAGCAGGAACTCATTAGCATAATAGGCCACACCCAACAGCAGAAACATGAGGGGTGTGTGGCCTAACATGCAAAGGAGTTCCTGCTACAAAAAAGGCCCTGGGTTTTGACAACAAACAAGGTAAACAGAATAAGAAGGGAAAGGTGGGTGTGGCTGGATGACCACACTTCTGGTAACATTAGGGTGTGGCCTAATATGCTAATGAGTGTCTGCTGGGCTTTTTCTACCAAAAAAGCCCTGGGTGAAAGAAATGGAGACCATTAGGGCAGAAGCCTCACCATGTTCTGAATGATCGTTTGCACTGCCGCAGGAAGCTGAGGATACAAACAGGGGGGCACGTGGGACGTTTGTATCCTCAGCTTGGCCTTGCATTGAGCACGCCGACTCCGTGACTTTCTCCATGCAGTGATACAGCTCCGGTGAAATGATGGACATCGCTCCTTTGAAAGCAGCCCAAGCTCATGCCAAAGGGCCCATGATAGATTCTTCATGTCATCCTGTACGACAGACTCCAGTGTAGCACCTTGGAGCTGAACGGCAGCAAAAACAATACAGCCTGTACTCTGGTTCATAAACATTCTTCGTTACACAAAGGGCAATTGAAAGGCAGCGTGATACAGCCTGACCTTAAAAGCTATAGACAATCTAGCCGGAGCACAGACGTTTCATAAAGTATAATCACTTCCTGGAATTCTTGGGGCAGCATAGCCGGAGCCATGCAAATCCTGTTTTCTTGGCGTCGTTTCCTGCATGTGAATATCATCCGTTCAGCACGGCTCGTAACCATGGCGCTGGCTAAACAAGAGAGGAGAGACTTCTGATAGAGCCATCCTGTAGGAGGCTTTCAAGGATTTCTTCCGGATGGTAACAACGTGGATCTGCCAGCCATCATCTCTCTCCATACAGAGGATGGTGCGGAGTTGTTTTCTGTTGCCCCAGAAGGTCGGACCAGAACCAACGGGTTGAAATTAAATCAGAAGAGTTTTCAGCTAAACATTAGGAAGAACTTCCTGACAGTTAAAGTGGTTCATCAGTGGAACAGGCTTCCTTCGGAGGTGGTGGGCTCTCCTCCTTTGGAGGTTTTCAAACAGAGGCTAGATGGCCATCTGACAGCAATGCAGATTCTGTGAACTTAGGCAGATCATTGGGGGGGGGGAGGTTAGGAAGGGTTGCATGCATCAGTGCTTAGTTCTCGGGCCCATTCTTAGATGCCCAGGGAAGTGCTGATCGCCACTCTGGGGTCAGGAAGCCGTTTTTCTCCAGGCCAGTTTGGCTGGAGATCCTGGAGGGTTTTTGTCATCTTCTGGGTGTGGAACAGCAGTCACTGGTGGGGGGGGGAGGTATTTGTGAATTTCCTGCATTGTGCAGGGGGTTGGACTAGATGAGCCTGGAGGTCCCTTCCAACTCTATGATTCCCTCTCTTTCTCTGTTGGGTCCCTCCCCCCCCCTCAAAAAAAACCCAGTTGGTAAGCTGAGTAGCTCATTCAGTTTCTACTGAATCATGCATTCACCAGAGATTTTCTTTCAACCTCAGTTCCCTGTTTCTATGACCAATAAACTGCAGTGCAGCACACCCAAAGCCTATCTTAAGGAACATGCTCTAGAGAAGTTCCCAAGCAAAGGATAAGTGTGGTGGCCATTCTATCCTCCTTGTTTCCACCAGCCAGTAGTACCACATGAATGGACATGGAATTCTGAACATTGGATCCGGATGCTGCGCAGTGCTAAACTTTGTCTTCTAGTCACAGAAGGTCCCTGGTTCAATCCCTACCCCAGCATCTCCAGTTAAAAGATCTGGCAGTAAGTGATGTAAGATCTCTGCCTGAGACTTTGGAGAGCTGCTGCCAGTCTGAGTAGACAATGCCAACTCTGATGGACCGATCATCTGATTCAGTATAAGGCAGCTTCAAGTCTTCACTTAAGACTGCAATGGATGCAACTGCTGAATAAGGAGCCAACGTATGGATGGCACTGTTGAACGCACGGAGCTGCCTTATGCTGATTCAGATCATTAGTCCATAAAGTCAGTATGGTCTACTCTGAGTGGCAGAAACTCCCCAGGGTCTCAGGTGGTTTTCCACATTCTGCTACCTGATCCTTCCAACTGGAAATGCTGGGGATTGAACCTGGAACCTTCAGCACGCAAAGTAATGCTGAGCATGGCCGAACTACATGTTCCCTTTTGTGTTCCCTCCCATCTCTCCCTCTAAGCCATACGTTTAAAGTCCTGTATGGTCTGGGGCTTGCATACCTTGAGGATTCCCTACTTCTGGAAAAACCTACCCGACTACTACGGCCATTTGTTGAAGCCCTGCTTTGGGTGCTCCTACCTCCTGAGGTTGGATGGGTGGCAACGTCAGAGAAGGCCTTCTAGGTTGCAGCACCAAAATTATGGAATTCCCTCCCCAAAGATATTCTTCTGTCTCCGTCTATCATTGCCATCTGCAAGTTGGTGAAGACGTTTCCCCCCCCCTTTTGCATTCTTTCAATGTTCTCTCCCTCCTTCCTGCCTTTTATATACATATTTCAGCTCCAGTTTTTAATTTTATTATGCAGGTTTAATTGTGAGCAGTGTTCCCTCTAAGCTGAGTTAGTGTGAGCTAGCTCACAGTCTTTAAGCCTCCAGCTCACCCATTTTTGTCCTAGCTCAGGAAGGATGGCTCCAGAGCAAACTAATTTCTGCAGTAGCCAAATCTCTCGCTCACAACTTTAATGGCAGTAGCTCACAAAGCAGAATATTTGCTCACAAGACTCCACAGCTTAGAGGGAGCATTGATTGTGAGCAGGGGTCATTTCCTGCAGGAGCGCACAGGAGCGGAGCTCCGGCAG
>NW_015167618.1:91486-111914 GCF_001447785.1 Gekko japonicus
CTGAGTCAGGCCATTGGTCTATCAAGGTCAGTGTAGTCTATTCAGATCTTCTGCTACCACATCCTTCTAGATGGAAGTGCCAGGGATTGAACCTGGGACCTCTTGCATGCAAAGCAAATGCCCTTTCACTGAGCCACAGCAGCCCGTCCTATTTTGTGCAGGAGGATGTAATCCTTACCTACCTGCTTGGTGCACGTTGCTGTTAAAGATCTGTTCAGAAACCATAATAGTAGATGTTTAAATTCTGAGTCAAGAAGGGACCTTGAGACATAGCTGGCTCTAACAGAGCATAAAGTTTCACGGTGTACGGCAAATGTTTTAGAAGAGGAAGCAGCTTCCACCGAGGAATGCCTATGCTCTGAACCTGGGACCTCTTGCATGCAAAGCAAACGCCCTACCACTGAGCCACAGCAGCCCCTCCTGTTTTGTGCAGGAGGATGTAACCCTTACCTACCTGCTTGGTGCATGTCGCTGTTAAAGATCTGTTCAGAAACCGTAATCGTAGATGTTTAAATTCTGAGTCAAGAAGGGACCTTGAGACATAGCTGGCTTTAACAGAGCATAAAGTTTCACGGTGTACGGCAAATGTTTTAGAAGAGGAAGCAGCTTCCACCGAGGAATGCCTATGCTCTGTTGAAACATCTGAGATGACTGGCATTATTTGCAAATTATATGTATGGTTTCAGGTTGCAATGAAAATGTCATGGAGACAGATGAGTGGTTGTGAACCAAAGGGAGGTCTAAGTTAACTTGCCAGTAAAGGTATGCAGCCTCCTGACAAAACCATGAGGAGGAGGAGAAGAAGAAGAGAAGGAGGAGGAGGAGGGAGGGGAGGGGTTTATACCCTGCTTTTCTCTACTTTAAGGAGTCTCCGTGTGGCTTACAATCACCTTCCCTTCCTCTCCCCACATCAGGCACCTTGTGAGGTAGGTGGGCCTGAGAGAGTTCTGAGAGAACTGTGATTGACCCAAGGTCACCCAGCAGCTGCATGTAGAGGAGGAGTGGGGAATCAGACCCGGGTCTCCAGATAAAAGACCACCGCTCTTAACCACTACACCATGCTGAGCACAAGCACAACCCCCAGGACCCCCAAGTTAAATCCCCAGTGCTTCCCTTTTAAAAGACTCTCAGCCTGGTCTCCGCATCTCCCAGAGACCTTGGAAAGCTGCTGCCACTTGGCGTGAACATGATGAAACTAGATGCATTGGGAGTGTGACCCAGGGTGCAGGACATGCATCCCTTGAAGAACTAATGACCATTTAAAGAGATAGACCAAGATCAGTCTGTCTGTAGCAGGAAAAAAAGAGCAAGAGCCCAGTAGCACCTTAAAGGGGGATGAGCTTTTGTGAGTCACTGCTCACTTCTTCAGATACAGCTAGACAGATCCCCGTCCTCTGAAGAAGTGAGCACTGACTCACGAAAGCTCCTACCCTGCCACATAGTCTGTTAGTCTTTAAGGTGCTACTGAACTCTTACCCTTTTCTACATTCTAAGAGAGATAATATCGGACTGCAGGATGAATGGCAGTGTAGATGGCCATGAAATGGAAAGCAGCCCTTTCAGAATGACAGTGGCAAGGGTGAGGCCACAGGAGAAAGTTCTCCGTTCGTGGCTGTTGCTGCCGTCCCCTTCACTCGCTGTATGAAGGATGGATCCTCTTGGCATATACCAGGAAAATGCGGGGAGGACTGTAACCCCGGAGAAGAGCATGTGCCTGAATGGCTCAGTCGAGGAAATGAATTTCGATGGGGTTCTGAAGACAACCTAATTGCCAAGTGTTTGATGCTCACTGATCATAGTCACTCATTTAGTAGATTTTTTTTCGCCACCCAAGGAAGAAGAAGAAGAAGAAGAAGAGATTGGATTTATACCCCGCCCTTCACTACCCAAAGGAGTCTCAGAGCGGCTTACAAACTCCTTTCCCTTCCCCTCCCCACAACAGACACCCTGTGAGGTGGGTGGGGCTGAGAGAACTCTGACACAAACTGCTCTTTTTCAAGGATAGCTGTGCCAGAGCTTGTGACTGACCCAAGGTCACATCAGCAGGTGCAAGAGGAGGAGTGGGGAATCAAACCTGGTTCTCCCAGATTAGAGTCCACGCACTTAACCACTACACCAAACTGCCGCCATGCCGATTTCCTCCAGTGCTTCTTGTTGCAGTCCTGAGTGGCAACCATTCTTCTAGGAGTTTATTCATAAAGCTGGGGCCATCAGGTGTGCAAACGCAGGACCAACCCTGCAGTCCTAAGTGAGTTACACTCTTCTCAATCCACTGGCATCAGTGGACTTAGAATAGTGTAAGTCTGTTTAGGATTGCAGTGTCCGCTGAAGTCCATGGGCTCAGCAGGATGTAACTCTGGGGATCTGGCTATTTTCAGAGCAAGGCAGCCGCTGTCTGTTCGCAGGAACTTGCGTTTGTCTTGACTGAATTGATGTGTGTTGTTTTCTTTTTTGCCTTGTCAGATAAACTTCAGCTCTGCAGCCAAGCTTAACACTGAAGAGAAGGCGAAAAAGGGATTCCTGCCTCTGTTGTGCTTTCAAGCAACACAGAACGCAAACGTGTTGATGTTTTTGCTTCCAAATTCCTTCCACTTGCAAATGACGTCTGGCCAATTAATCACGGCTTCACGGACGCCTGTCCTCCAAGAGCTGCTGCAGGTGTCCCCTGCGGCAAGGTGTCCCCTTCATTCCAGGAGGGCAGAAACATGCTCTGAGCATTGGTGGAATGCCTCAGAAATTTAGCAGTCAAATACACGCCTCCTCGGGCAGTGAAAATAAAAATGGTGAGAGGGAACCTTGCTGTCTCTGTTGCTTTTTCTGGTGTGAGTGAGACCTTAGAAAGACAACAGCGGTAGTAGGGAGAGACACACAGACAGGGACGCTCAAACAGAGGAGCAGTTTGGCCAGGAAACACAAGCCACTGTCACTCATTTTTACTGCCGAAACTTAAAACGTTGACAGATAACTAGGATGCAGATTGGTTTACTGCCAATAACTGTTTTGTCAGGTCCTCTGTATGCTTTGCTCCTCTAACTGTTGAGATGTTTCAGAGGTCACAATGAGGTCCCCATTACCAGTTGCACAACCCTTGTGAAAAGTACGCAGACGTAGAGTGATTTCAGCAAAGCGTACTTTATTCGATCAGGAACAAGACGACTTTGGCCGGCTCGCAGGCTGGCTTATATTCCCCCAGAAACCGCCACCCAAAAAACACACCCCCACTTCCCAATAGGTTATTTACAGTGGCCGAGAGTCCCATTGGCTCTTGGCCAGGAACCTAGCCCCCTGATTGGAGCAGGCTAGGATCCGCATAGTCCATTGTCTCTTGGACCGAAGCTCCATGTTTGTCTCTGGACTTGTCTGGACTTGTCTGGACTGGATACATTACACCTTGTGTCTGCCTTACCTTTTGTAAGTGTGTGACGGGCTCCTGGCAATGCACTGGCCTCCTCTTCATTCTTACTTGACTAATGAGTGATCAGACATAACCAACTGAGTTTTGTCTGCAACTGAATGTCAGCCAGTCGATGGTGCCACCATGTTGTTAACTGACGTCAAGTCGCTTTTGACTTATGGCAACTGTTGTGTCCGCTGACCGCCACCAGAGGCCAGCGCACACTCCTGAGCTTCAGTCCAGAGTAACAATAGGGACTAGGATCCTAGTCCCTCCACTGGGGGAACCAATGGGACCGTGGCGGGAGATTCAAACCCGCCAATGGGACCCAGGGGTGTGTCCCCTGGTTGTGTATATAGTTGGCCTGCCGGCCGTTGTTCCTTGTCTTTGTTGTGTTCTGAATAAAGCGTGCTATGCACTACGTCGTTGTTTGTCGTTCGTCCATGCGGCGACCCACTACACAATAGCGACCCTATATATTAACGACCTTCAGAGTGTCCTGTTCTTAACAGCCTTGCTCAGGCTTTGCAGACTGAGGGACATGGCTTCTTTGATATAGTCAGTCCATCTCATTTATTTATTTATTTATTTTATTCATTATTTCGATTTATGCCCCGCCTTCCCCGCGAGAAGGCTCAGGGCAGCTAACATTCGTCGGTACCCAGTACCGTAAAACCATATACAAAAATTAAAACATTTAAACGTAAGCATTGACAGTAAACATTAAAACATTAGAACACTCCAATAATTGAAGTGCTAGTGATGGTATCATCGTTGACTAAATGCGATGGCATACTAACAGTTCTTTCCAATTTAGTGATCTTCAGCATAGACCGATGATGTAATATGCTCTCCAGAACAGGGCCGGCCTGTAACCATAGATGTTGTTGGTGGTGGTGTGGCGGCTCCTAATTGAAAGCCTGGTGGAAGAGTTCTGTCTTGCAGGCCCTGCAGAACTGCAAAAGGTCCTGCAGGCACTGATCTCTTCTGGGTGCTCATTCCACCAGTATGGAGCCGCCACTGAAAAGGCCCTGGCCCTGGTGGCAGCAAGCATGGCGTCCTTAGGGCCTGGAATGGTCAGTCGATGTTGTGTTCCTGACCGTAGTGCTCTCTGGGGTATATATGGGTAAAGGCGGTCCCGTAGGTATGTCGGACCCTGGCCATATAGGGCTTTAAATGTCAATACCAGCACCTTGAAGCAAATTCGGTATGCTATTGGCAGCCAGTGCAGTGTCTTAAGCACAGGCTGGATGTGCTCCCATTTAGGGACACCCATCATAAGCCTGGCCACGGCATTCTGCACTAGCTGCAGTTTCCAGATTTGTGACAAGGGCAGCCCCATGTAGAGAGTGTTACAGTAGTCTAGTCGCAAGGTGACCATCACATGGGTCACTGTAGCCAGGTCATCATGGCTGAGGAAGTGAACCAACTGCTGAATCAGCCAAAGTTGGTAAAAGGCCAATTTAGCAGTGGCTGCTACCTGGGCCTCCATTGTTAAGGGGGCATCCAGGAGCACTCCCATGCTCCTAACCTCCGGCGCTGGCACCAATGGTGCCCCACCGAAGGTCGAGAGTGGGAACCCGGCCCCCAAACCACCCCAACTCAGGCACAGGACCTCCATCTTCACCGGGTTCAGCTTCAGCCGACTCAGTCTGAGCCAACCAGCCACGGCTTGCAGAGCCTGATCCAACATCAGATAGAGCTGGGTATCAGCGTACTGATGACAGCCCAGCCCATACCTCCGGGCAATCGGGGCAAGACATATAGATGTTAAATAACATCAGGGACAGCACTGCCCCTTTGAGGCACACCACACTCCAGTGGGTGTCTCCTGGACTGCTGTTCCCCTAGTGCCACCCTTTGTCTCCGACCCTGGAGAAAATAAGCAAGCCAGTGCAAGGCAAGCCCCTGGATCCCCATGTCGGCAAGGCGGTGGGTCAGCAGCTGATGGTCAACCGTGTCAAACGTGGCTGACAGATCTAACAACAGCAATACCGCCGCACCACCCCGATCCGGATGCCTCCGGAGGTCATCCGTCAAAGCGACCAGCGCCATCTCCATCCCATGTCCTGGGCGGAAGCCGGACTGGAAGGGATCTAATACGGAAGTGTCATCCATAAAGCCCTGTAACTGTATCGCCACTGCCCTCTTGATTAATTTTTGGAATTGCAAATTGGAAACCGGCCAATAGTTAGCCAATTCGGCCGGATCCAGAGATGGTTTTTTCAGATGAGGGCGGACCATCATCTCCTTGAGTGCCCCCGGGAACTGCCCCTCAGAGAGGGACTTGTTGATAATTTCCCTGAGGGCACCTTGGAACCCTTCGTGGCCAGCTTTAATTAGCCAGGAAGGGCACGGGTCAAGGCTGCATATGGTTGGGCACACAGCTAAAAGCAATCTGTCGACTTCCTCCAGGCTGAGCTGGCTAAAATGGTCTAAAACCGAAAACGAGGGCGTGCAAGGGGCCTTGAGCTCGCTCACTGTTTCAACTGTGGCGGAGAGGTTGCAGTGGAATGCCAAGACTTTATCCGCGAAGAAGCTCGCAAATGCCTCACAGCCAATATCCAATTCCCTAGCATTTGGTCTGCCCTGTGGAAGAGATGTTATGGACCGAATCATTCTAAACCATTGGGCTGGGTGTGAGCTCGTGGATGCAATCGTAGTCGCATAGAACTGCCTCTTTGCGGCTTTGACTGCCATCTCATAGGATCTCATAAACGTCCTATAGGATGCTCTTGTTGCTTTGTCTCGAGCGCGGCACCACTGTCTCTCCAGCCGTCTCAGCTCCCACTTCATAAGCCGCAACTCCTGGGTAAACCAGGGAGTGAGCTTAGTGCGGGGGCGCAGAGGGTGCCGGGGACCGATCTCATCTATGGCTGCGGAGAGCCGGCTCTGCCAGTCCTTCACAAGCTCATCCAACAAGCCGCCAGGGGACATCAGTTCCTGCAGGGCCATCTGGAATCGCACTGGGTGCATCTGGCTCCATGGGTGAGCTAAAATACACTCGCCGCCTAAACAGGGTTGGGGCGGAACATTTAAACAGGCCCTCAGGGTATGGTGGTCCAACCATGGGACTGCTGAAGCCGTAACCCGGTCCACTGTTATCTCCGCTGCAAAGATCAAATCGAGCGTGTGCCCAGCTCGGTGAGTACGGGTCATTACATATTGGGAGAGTCCCAGTGCCACCATGGACGACACCAGGTCCACTGCCTGAGTAGAGGCTGTGTCATCAGCATGGACATTGAAATCACCCAGGACTATCAGTCTAGGGTGTTCCAATGCCCAGCCTGATACGGCCTCCATCAAGGACGGCAGGCTATCAGCCGGTGCGTTAGGCAGTCTGTACACCAGCCAAATCGCCAAACTCTCCCCGGCCTCCCATACCAGACCAACACACTCGATGCCCGTGATCCTTGGTGGCGGGAGCGCCCTGAAGGAGTAAGCCTCCTGAATGAATAGAGCCACTCCTCCCCCCCGCCCCCTAGTCCGCGATTGGTGGAGGACCGAGTAACCGGACAGAACTATTTGGGAGAGAGATACTGTCTCACCATGTTGAGTTGTCCGTCTAAGAGGGCAATAATTTTAAAACCCCTGTAATTCTACTTGCTTATATTGTAATTGGAAACATTGAGAGGGACGTGTTATAGAGAGTTTAATCATCCCGATTGTCTTCCATAAGAATGCCATTTTTAAAAATTCTAAATATGTGTATGTGATCTCTACATCTCTACATTTGCTGCTAAAAACCTGCTGTGCTTGAGATCTTACTCTTTTGATATGTTACTCTTTGGCTGTGGCTTGGCAAGCGATTTCTATATCAATTCAATTCAATTCAATTCAAATACCTTTTATTGGCATACAATATTAGAAGCATTTACCAATAATACAATCCAAAAGAAATTATAAAATAGACACAACAGGGAAGATAACTTCCTGCTTTTGTTGGAAATGCTATCGTAAAATTACTGCACAGGTATATCAGTCAATACTTAAATTTAGCTGTTGGGACCAAAAATCATAAAGTGGTTTTCAATCCTTAAAAAATGTTGACCTTTATTTTTCCCTCTTAATTGGACTTTTTCAGTTCGCTTAGATAATGTTGCTGTTAGACTTATCTTTTCTATCCAAGACCTGAGGTTTATTTATTTATTTATTGGATTTTTATCCCGCCCTCCTGGTCTAGGGCTGGCTCAGGGTGGCTTACAAACAGAAGCCACAGAATAAAATTTCAACAATACAATATGATAAAATCACAACAATTCATATAAATCTCTCCTTATATATAAAAGAGTAGTGGGGACCAAAGTTCTAAAATGCACTTCTTTAGTGTTAGGCCGAAAAAACTGCCACTCGGAAGACACTGGCTGGGTTCATTGGCTGCTTTGTGCAGTCCCGCCCAGCGTTCCAAGGTCATTTACATATGGAAGCTGATTGGACTACACTCCATTCCACACCTCAGACTCACCCCCCCCACACACAAGGCAGTTGGAATTTTCAGTTGGGAGAGGAAAATGATGTCAGCTGCTCCCTAGGCAGAGGCTGTGGGGGGGGGGGGGATGTAAACCTGAAGACAGACAGGCAGATAAAGGTAAGCTGAAAAAATAATGCTTTGTAGATTTCTTTATAGACTTTTAAATTATTTTTAAAGTTGTACAAACTCCTCTAGCTGATTCGATGAAACTGGATTCAAATTCAGAATTCACAGAATAGATCTGTGAGAGTAGTCTGTTTTCTTATATATCAGTTTTTCAAAATTTATCAGTTCTCCTTGGAATGTTCCCTGTGTATTGATATAACTGTAAATATTGGACTTTCAAAGCTGTAGTGGTTAATCCAGTATAAAAAATACATCAAACATGTGATAACACATTGCGTAAGTTATATGCTGGTAAGTTTAATACATGACAGCCAAGGTCCAGAAATATATTATATTCTAAATGAATTATTGTAAAGATAAAATTAAGGGACTTCTATATATCCTTGTCTTTTGCCAAGTAACTAATACTACATTATAGGATTTTTATATAACAAACACAGTTTGCTTTTTTTTAAAAAAAAGAAGAAAGAAAAGCTACAATGGTAAACACGATAATGGAATTCTACCTTATGCTAGGCAGCTAAAAGCTACAATCAAACAATACAATTAGTTAAAACAGTTTAAAGGAATGATAAAATCCCAAGCTTAAAATTCTTATCAGTAAAATAGTAACCAGGCAAATCAGGACTAAAATATTTTCAAAACAGAGGGTAGTTTGTAGAGAGGAAATTAATACCAAAAGTTGGTGGGAAAATGAGTCAACTGGGAAGCCAAAACAGTGGCCCTTGGGAAGCCAATATGGCCCCCCTCCACTGCCACACTCCTGGAATGGAAAGCGTCTGGCCGTGGTCAGTCATGCCCCTTGTCACAGTTTAAAGGAGTTTTTTTTCAAAATGGCAGGAAGCCCCAGTAATGCCCATACCACCTTTCACAATATGAACATGTGCCGCAATTGTGCTCTCCACAGCAGGGATGTCTAGCAGTTCCCTGACTCTCAGTAATCCAATCTGTGACACCTCAGGCCCTTTCTGTTTCTACCCAGCACTGTGTAACACTGCACTGAGAGCCAGTTTGGTGTAATGGTTAAGTGCGCGGACTCTAATCTGGGAGAACTGGGTTTGATTCCCCACTCCCCCACTTGCACCTGGCTGGATGACCTTGGGCAAGCCATAGTTCTGATAAGAGCTGTTTCAGAGGTTATGGCTCCAACAAAAGCATGTGAATTCCCATGAACATTGGGTCCTTTGAACAACTCATTTATTTTGTGTACACATAGAATGGTACCTGAATGTTTTCCAGTGTTGTCTATATAGCAGGGTGGCTAGGGCTGCCAAATGCCCCCGGGGGGTGGATTTCCCCCCCGCTTTCGAGCCCCGATTTCCACCCCTGTGGAATCGGGGCCCGGGGGAAACCCCACCCCTGCATGCACGTCACCCGGATGTGACATCACACGCTGGGGCGTGGCCACAGCCATTTGAAGGGAAAACTCTATGTTTTCCACTCAAATGGCTGTGGCCCCGCCCCCAGCGTGCCCAGCGTCATGACGTCACTTCCCTGTGATGTGCACGCGGGGGTGGGGTTTCCCCCGGGGCCCCATTCCACGGGGGCAGAAATCGGGCCTCCAAAGCGGGGGGAAATCCGCCCCCTGGGGGGACTTGGCAGCCCTAAGGGTGTTTGTTGTGGGGAGGGGAAGGGAAAGGAGTTTGTAAGCCGCTCTGAGACACCTTTGGGTTGTGAAGGGCGGGGTATAAATCCAATCTCCTCCTCCTCCTCCTCCTCCTCCTCTTCTTCTTCTTCTTCAACAGTCTCACAGAAGAGCTTAGGTGGGCTCTTACCTGGGAGCCCTCTGGCCAGGCTGCAAGAGAGCTTACAGGCAGCTTGATATGCCCCCTGCCTTGTTTGATGTAGTAACTTATTTACTGTACAAAATTTATATCCTGCCTTTCTGCCTTAGGGCAGGTCTTACCTGAGTCCCGGTGGGGGGCTCCAGCCCAGCTCCTGGGGTCTTCTTCCATAGAGTTTTTACCCAACTGCTAGAGTGGTCCCCGCATGACATGCGCAGGGTGATGACATCACCTCCGGCTGTCTGGTTGCGGGTTGGGCCCCCCAAAAGTGGGAGGTGGGGACCCCCCACCCCCATCAAGGGGACTGCAACCCTCTTCTACCTTCCCAAGGGCCACCAGTGGCAGGCTAACCAATGAAAACAGACTCAAGTAAAACCACATAACATCATAATGATTTTGATAGTTTTTAAAATTGTATTCATTGTTTTATCGACCTTTGATTCTGACTGTGGAGCCCACAAGTACTCTAAATGGCACGAGGTTCTCCAGCCGTAGACAATTAGAAATCGAAACAAGTGTCAACAATGTTTCAAATAAGTAAAAATATAAACAGAAACGTCTGAAAAGACAGAGAAGCAATGCACAGTACAATCCGTAGTAATTTAGCACGAAGATATGCAATAGCATTTAATTCCGCCTATACAGGCTAACAGTCAGCTGCATTCTGGTCTCTGCAAAAGACTCTCAGGCCTATACACAAAATCCAGTTCAAAATCCAGATTGGTGCCATCTAGTGACCAAATGAAGAATTACTACTTTTAATTAAGGGGGGGGGAGCCCCAGGAAAATTTATAATTTTTGTGGCGTCTGCATATTTTCACTGAGATTCTCTTATGAATGAATTTTATGGTGGAGAACAACAATGGAATTATGTGACAGAGAAGAAGACATAAAAAGAGAGCAACATTTCTTAAAGCAAGGTGAATGTCTTTATCAAGGAATTTTTTATAACAGATTGTTGGGATACCTTGCTCCCAGATACCAGGTGAAACATTTATTACACCAATGGTGGTCCCAAAGGAATTTACACTGTAAGACAGGCCTACATTCTTTTCTGTCTGAGGACCAAGACCGAAACCTGCCACCTGACATTTATTTGCATACTGAAACAACACTGTTTGTCCATAAAAGGACAGTGATTGCTTACCTACACACAAATACCCAAGGAACTGGTCAGATTTTCAGCTGTGTTTGTCATGCGCCACACAAGGGATTTGGGAAAATCCACAAATTCCACACATATTTATCCTATGAGCCATTCCGTCAAGACAAAGAGTGAAGAATATGGCTATTGTGTGAATTGTCTGCCCATTCATTTCTACTTCCTTTTTTTATTTTTTGAACCCGAGAGACTTTAGCATTCTGGAGCTTGGTTATCTCTCTGGGTTAAATGCCTCGAGATTG
This sequence comes from Gekko japonicus, assembly GCF_001447785.1. Classification (NCBI taxonomy): domain Eukaryota; kingdom Metazoa; phylum Chordata; class Lepidosauria; order Squamata; family Gekkonidae; genus Gekko; species Gekko japonicus. The sequence continues at coordinate 102,666 of NW_015167618.1, forward strand.
TGTAAAAACAAAACAAAACGAGAGAAAGAGAGAGACTTCACGCTTGCAACTGGGAAGCCATGCACCACAGGCTTAGGGAGGAAAAAAACCCTTGATATATTAACATTTTAAATTTTAAAAAGAAAACCTAAGCCAGGACTCTGCTTAAAAGGCATCAAACATTTTAAAATGGGATTCTTCAAGAGGACTGTTTGATAAATAACTTAGCACTGCAGCTTTAATATTTGTTTCAATATCTGTGATACACTTTGAGCGGGTTTATTCAATCGTTTATTGCATGCATTATACTGGTTTAATGCATTTTTTTAAAACTTGTAATCTGCCTTGAGTTTCAGTGAGAAAGGTGGATTATAAACCAAGTAAATATATCCTAACATATAATAATTATGAGCTTTCATGCAGGGTTTTCTGAGCATTCAAAGCCCTTAGCAGACTCATCGTCATTATCTTCCGAATGCCCCTGTAAGGCAGGACAGTACTATTACTATTAAGTTTGAAAAACATCCCTGAATTTTTTGCTCCTGGTCTTTTTGAAATTCTTCCCAACAAAATCCTCTATGTTGGACTGAGGAGGAACCCCCATATTCGCTACAATTTGCATTTGAGTGAAATTTCAGGAGGAGCTCTCCAATGTTCCCTCTAAGCTGTGGAGACTTGTGAGCAAAAATTTTACTTTGTGAGCGACTGGCATTAAAGTTGTGAGCGAGCATAAATCAGTTGGCTCCGGAGCCATCCTTCCTGAGCTGAGACAGAAATGTGTGAGCTGGAGGCTAAAAAATTGTGAGCTAGCTCACACTAACTCAGCTTAGAGGGAACACTGGAGCTCTCTTTATTATCCTCTATTGCAGAAAGGAGAGGACAGCAGATGGTGGAAGATCATGGTTTATTGGATGAACATAAAATGATGGTGTTTGTGCATGAGGAAATATGAACTGGGGGTGATCCAGGTCTAAGTAAGACCTAGTTTTAAAATGTACATCTTTCTTTCATTTATATCCTGCTTTTCTTCCTTTGTGGAATTCCAGGGTGGCAGGTATGGGATTTCTAGGTGGTCTCCTATTTAGCACTGCCCCAAACAGCAGGACTGCTGTCATCATTGTCTTCCACACCATACAAAACATGATGGCTTCAAGCAGTGTTCCCTCTAAGCCGAGTTAGTGTGAGCTAGCTCACAGTTTTTTAGCCTCCGGCTCACACATTTTTGTCTCAGCTCAGGAAGGGACGGCTCCAGAGCCAACTAATTTATGCAGCAGCCAAATCGCTCGCTCACAACTTTAATGCTCCACAGCTTAGAGGGAACACTAGCTTCAAGTATAAAATAAGTACTTTGTGAAGATTTCCTGTTTCTAAAAAGGGAAACACACATATAAAATATGTGCTCACAGAGCAGATCTGAGCATTAGATCAGGGTTTATTAGTTGTTCCCCACACTGAGGTCGGTGGGATGTATCCGATCATCCTCAGGAACCTAAGCTTAAGTGTCTCCACTTAAATTGGAGGAAGTCTCCTTAAGCTGGAAGAAGGCTTGGAACTTGAGCCAAAAGGCAAGATGTGGTATGAATATTTTAGTAAACAAACTCCGCTCAGTGGATTGGCAGGATAGGGTTAGGATTAGGTAGGCCAGGAAGCCCACCAAACCACCTGTGCCCCCTGCTACCACACCATGGGAGGGTGGGAGGAATATGGAGGGAATGAAAGGGTGTGTCGTCACTTCTGGCTGCGTAACTGGAAGTGACGTCAGTGCATTGCACCAGGCCCTAGGATTCAAACAAAACTCTATGGTAGAGCTACTGTAAGTTGCCTTGAGCAGAACTCTGAAGAGGCAGCATAGAAATATGTACTAAATGCATACAGTGTCCGTTAATGCAGTTGCACCACTTTTGGTTATATGGTCAGGAAGGGCATCATGGGATGCCATTCCCGCCCCCCATGTCCCCCCCCACTTCTTGCTGTAGCATGGGTGGGAAATGGCAGGGCAGGAATTCCCCTGTCCCTACCTGGGAAATGCCACCCCTATGTGGTAGGGTTGCCAAGTCCTTACTGCATAGGGTTGCCAAATGGGCCCGGGGGGCGGGGAATCCCCCGCTTTGGAGGGCGGATTTCCGACGCGACGGAAATCGGCCCCAGGGGGAACCCCGCCCCCCGAAGCTGCGTCACCAGAGGTGACGCACGACGTAGGGCATGTTGGGGGCGTGGCCCAGATCATCGGGGGGGAACCATATGGTTTTCCCCCCGACGATCATGGCCATGCCCCAACGTGCTACGTCATGCGTCACTTCTGGTGACGTTCCGGCGGTGCGCGCACGGTTTGCGCGCGCGCGCATCCCCGGCCAGCTCCCGGACAAAGAAGACGCTCCCCCGCCAGTAAGAGATTTAGATTTGGCAACCCTATTACTGCATGTAGAGCGAGGGACTCCAGTGCTGCTCTGGGAGTCCATGCGTGCACGCACTTTGCATGTGCCCTGCAATTACATCACCCGGGAGTGACGCAATCACGTCGGGCATGCCGGGGGCAAGGCCACAATCATCCGAGGGAAAACCATAGAGTTTTCCCTCAGATGACCGCAGTCCCGCCCCCAACGCACCCGACGCGACTGCGTCACTTCCGGGTGACGTGCTGATGCCGGGCACGTCGCGTGCTTTGGGGGTGGAGTTCCCCCCGGTGGGTAATGGGCCTCTCGGGCGGGGGTCTCCCCGCCCCCCAGGGGGACTTGGCAAGCCTACTATGTGGGCAGCCATTTTGTCAGTGATTTTCCAGAAGTCAAAGCCCACACCAAAGGAACTAGCTTTGTCATCAGCAGCAAGGAGAATGCTTCAGTGAGTGTAGGAACCAGACTTATTAAGTATGCCACTAGCCCCAATAAATATGTTTGGGGAGAAATATGTTTCCTATTTTACTTACTGTAGAACGAGCTACTAATGCACTGTCTTTGGCAATAAACTTTGCTTCACTATGCTGGGATCAGTAATGTGCTTAATAAAACTGCTTCTAGCATCATTGACTTTGGATTTGTGGTCTCTGAAGACACTCCAGTGGGTTTCGTGTTGTACTGCAAATGGATCCATTAACACAGGCCCTTCCATGAAGGTGGGGGGTGGTGGACTGAATATTCATTCTGGCCCCTGCCCATTATGTTGACATCTTTTTTCTCCCCTCAGCTGGAAAAACATGCATAGGCTTTTCAAAAAATCATCTGTATTTGACATTAGAATTTAACACAGCAGTATGTTACGATTGTCATCACAAAAATATTAGATTATAGGATCCTCTTTTTATGTTTTAACCACCAATACAATAAACTACAAAATAAATAATATGCATACACATAATGCCAACCTACATTCAGGTTATTGTAGAAATTATATCTTCTTTTCCCTACTTGCCTTGGAGCAAATTAGACAAAATAAGATCACACAAAGCGGCCCTTAACAGTGGTAGACAATGTATCATTGTCAGTAGTGTCTGCTCGTCTTAGCAGAAGCTCTACAGGTCATCAGGAAGACGTGTCTGTCTCATCATCTACAACCCAATCCTTTCAACTGGTGATACCAGGGGTGTAACCTGGTTATCTGGGACCTTCCGTATTCAAAGGAGATGTTCTATCACTGAGTCACAGCCCATGCTATGGTTGAAAACAGTCTTGACTGCAGTGTTGTTGAGTAAAACTTAGTTGTGTCAATGCTGATGCAACTCACTCTTTGTGTAAGGCCAGGAGTAATTGCCCCAATTGTCTCTCCCACCACCACACCTAAAAGACATACATCAACATGTCTAGAAGGGCTTTCCTAAATTTAGATACTAGACATGCATGGGAGTTCATTTCATTTGTTTTTGTTATTAATTTCAGAAGGGACTGTTTTGCTATTGAGTTATTTGGAAACACTGGAAGCTGCCTTATATTAAATCAGACCACTGGTGCATTAGGGTCAGTGGTGTCTACTCTGACTGGCAGTGGCAGTAGTATATATCATGTAGTAGTACATACCGTGTAGTACATATTGTGTACTACTAGATCTTTTAAAATGGAGATTGCAGGGATTGATCCTGGGGTCTTCTGCACGCCAAGCAGATGCTCTATCATTGAATCATAGCCCCTCCCCTGGTATTTTATATGGGATTGTTTCTTTTATTGTTGCCGTTTAATTCCCATAAGGATGAGATGGTTAGACAGTGTCATAGATGCAACGAACATGAAATTGAGCAAACTTCAGAGGACATCGGAAAACAGGAGGGCCTGGCGTGATCTGGTCCATAGGGTCGCGAAGAGTCGGGCTCGACTGTGCGACTGAACAACAATAAATTCCCATAATTCTATTTTACCGTTTTCAATGGAAGCCCCTCCCCCCCTTCTTGGGTCTCTATGTCCTTCCATACAAATTGGACAAAACTCAGAGGTGTTGTACCACTCCCCTAGCACATCCACACGGCCAAGTTTCAGACAGATACAATAAAGGGATTCCCCTTTTTGAGGCAATGAAATGCACCCACATTTAACATTACGGTCCATGGTAGAACTGAAAAGAGTTCAAACACGCAGTAACAGCAGAATGCAACGAGGGGATCTGGTGCTGTGGCTATTTAGCTGGAAGAACCGTAGCACAGCGAAGAGGCAAACTGACAAGACAAGGGCCTTTGGTGGCACAAGGAGGACAAGGCATCTGGGTAAGCAGGCAGACGAAAGATAATCTGGAGAGTGGTAGCAGGCATGCAGGAGTGGCACAAGGAGGGCAAGGCACCTGGGTAAGCGGGCAGTAGCATGAAAACCTGGAAGCAGATCTGTTTAGCTGAAAGATAATCTGGAGAGTGGCAGCAGCAGGCATGTAGAAGAGCGTAGACTGAAAGGGGAAATTTGGAAACAGCACAGCAGGTATTGAGAGGAGAGGGGACGATAAAGTCCCACCCTATATCCTTCAGGATTGGAACGTATCTGATACTAGTGGCTCCAGCTTGTAATCAAGAAAGCCCAGAGACTCCCTCTCTGCCCTCCCTTGAATGAATACGGCCTATGCCCTTACTCAGAAAACATTGACTGCCTTGGAAGAGTAAAATCAGCTGAGGGGGGGGTTGGGTTGTCAGGAAAGGTGCGGGGGCAAGACTGCAATAATGAAAGAAACAAAACAAAGCTAAAGAAAATCATGGGTTTTTTAAATAGGTTGTTTACAATGGAAATATGATAATTACAAAACACCCCCCTTTTCTAATTATTGTAATTAATAAGGAAACTAATGCACAAGTTTAATAGATATGAAGGGCCGGGCGGGGGAATGAGCTGAAGCCACGTCTTCCACATCACGACGACAACAATTTCCCTCCATTATTTCTTCTATCTTTTCCTGTTCGCGAAAGACATTGTCTCAGCTACCCACTCGGATGGCTTCTGCCACTGACTAATCACTCCGAGGGTGAGGAGTTCCGCCCTCCCCACCAATGTCTAGTCAAGATTCTTTCCATTCTTAATTTTAGTTGTTGTTTGCTCACATTCTCCTTGATAACCAAATAAATCCCTTTCCTTTCCACAGCGGGTTTCCTTCAGTGCACTGATAGAGCTATTAGCCTGCCACCACTGTTGAGAAATTTCCCCAGTCTGAACTCTTACTCACCCTCAAGACCACTTCTACACATCTTAAATACATGCAACATATTTTTTGCCGTGTGAATTGCTGTGTTGGGAAGTTATATGACATCAGTCAATGCACATGGCACTCAACATGGGGATTCAAAGTAGGGTTGATATATTATGGCCCCGGTCACACGGAGCATTAGCCACGCTAGAGGGACGGAAGATAGGCGCAGTTTCCAGGCACGATCTCACCGGCACATCTGGGAAGCGTCGGGCTTCCGTGTCGCAACCGAGGCCTCCCACCGAAGACACGCAGTAAAAAACTAGTACCTCGGAGGTACTAGTTTCCTGAAACCGCGGGGCAAGGGCGGGTGTCTGATCGCGTTTCCGGAGGTAGTTCTGGTGCCCGCCCACGTCCCCTCGGGAAAAAATTTTTTTCAAAGTCTCCACGGATGCGCACACGCACTCAAGGGAGCATGTGCACAATTGCATTTTAACAAAAAAACAAACAACCCGTTTGCCCTGCGCCCTGCTTCTTTGCCGCGCCGCAGGACTGTGGAGTGATCGGCACCTCCCCCCTACCACGGGACCTCAAAGGACTGGGAACCAGGTATGCCCCAGAGAAAACAATGCCAGCCTCCAGGTGGGACCTGGGAATCCACTGGAATTACAGCTCATCTCCAGACTACAGAGAGCAGTTCCCATGGAGGAAATGGATGCTTTGGAGGGTGGACTCTCTGGCCTTGTGCCCCAACTAAATTCCCTGACATCCCCAGACTCCATCCCCTAATCTCCAGGAGTTTCCCAACCTGGATCTGGCAACCCTCCCCCCCTTACTGGTGGCCAGGGAACCCTGTCAAGAGGCAGGAGTCAGTAGCGTGTAGTACGCAGGAGACCACTTCCAAAACCCACATTTGGTGATCTAACGTTTCTGAGAAGGCATTTCCATAACCAATAGAAATTAATAGAGCTCCTTTATCTGAGATATGACACTAATTATCTAATTAAATGAACATGGGATTCATTCTGTCAGCAAACAATACATTAGCACGGGGCTAACAGCCACGTTCCCCCCCCCTGCAGTTTCTTGCCGTGTGACCGGGACCTATTAAGAGACTACTACCGAAAGGACTGGGAACCAGGTATGCCCCAGAGAAAACAATGCCAGCCTCCAGGTGGGACCTGGGAATCCACTGGAATTACAGCTCATCTCCAGACTACAGAGAGCAGTTCCCATGGAGGAAATGGATGCTTTGGAGGGTGGACTCTCTGGCCTTGTGCCCCAACTAAATTCCCTGACATCCCCAGACTCCATCCCCTAATCTCCAGGAGTTTCCCAACCTGGATCTGGCAACCCTCCCCTACTGGTGGCCAGCGAACCCTGTCAAGAGGCAGGGGTCAGTAGCGTGTAGTACACAGGAGACCACTTCCAAAACCCACATTTGGTGATCTAACGTTTCTGAGAAGGCATTTCCATAACCAATAGAAATTAATAGAGCTCCTTTATCTGAGAGATGACACTAATTATCTAATTAAATGAACATGGGATTCATTCTGTCAGCAAACAATACATTAGCAAGTGCCTGGTGGTCTGCCTAAGCTTTCTGAGATAACACCTTCACAGGATACCTTTTGCACTTATAGAGAAAGTGCATGTTTCACTTAGTCACACATCTCACACCTCAAATATTATATTTTGCTGAATTTTTTTTAAAAAAATTAAAAAGTTGATAAGTGCCAAAGTAAAGCATGCAGTGCTTTGTTCAGGAAAGACCCTCAGTATTAGAAAGGTGCTCATTACAGGCCAGCTATTCTTAATAAAATTGTGTTGTAGAAAATTGTGTACCTCATGCACTCAGAATTCTGCAGCAAATCCGGTAAAGGCAGCAGTGGGAAGAAATATGCTGTAGCAGAATTGTTGCAGAAAAAACAGGCACAGAGTGATGAATTCATGCCACAAACCGAAAGCAAACAACTGCATTTTCCTTTGTCGCTTCAAGTTGTTTATAGAGCTAAGCTGTTTGTATAATGATACTACAGACTGATGACAATGTTTCCATATACCATATAACAATGCTATCCTGTTTGCACTTCATGGAAATGGCCCACGGTTTTTCTATTTTAATCAATAGATTTACTACGGATGGATTAAATAGACTACAGAGGCACTGCCTCTGTAGGTATTTCTGGCCCTTGTTTTGTACTTGTAACAATAGCTGGTGTGAACCAGTTGGGGGAACATTTTTAACCTTCCATGACATTCAGTTGTGGACCTAAAAGTAGCAGTTCTCTTACAAAGGGACTTCAAACGGAGATTAGAAAGAGAGATGGCTGAATTGCAATTGATAATGAAGCTCAAGACAATGTATCCACCTGGACTGAATCGAGACCTAGGTTTCCTATCTCATTACTAATGCTGATTTCTCCACGCCTATTACCCTGCTGCATATCTCACCTAAATCCTGCTGTTGTCATTCACCTGCTATTGTGGATTGCCTGCTAATGTCATTCGGCATCTGAAATCACTCCACTTTCTAATACAGAGGACAGATGGACTCCCATTCTAGCTGTGTCTGAAGTGAGCAGTGACTCATGCACCCTGCCACATATTTTATTAGTCTTTAAGGTGCTACTGGACTCGTGCTCTTAAAAAGCAAATGTTATGGCAAAACTTGTTCAACAATTTTTTTTCTGGCAAATAAATAAATAAATAAAATACAAAAAGACCTACGTTGACATGATGCCCAGAGAAAGTAGAATAAGGGTAGCTTAGCGGCCCCAAATATTTCATTATATAATGCAGCAAACAAATTAAATTGGCTAGCGTCATGGCTTGATGGACAGAGCAACCCTGTGTAACAATTCCACTTAAGATCTGGTTCATTTTGAGAAGATCAGAGAGGCTAAAATTCTATGTGAACAATAACTGGTTTATAGCTAACATTTTGGAGTTAGAGGATGACTACTGTAACAAAGGGGCCCCAAGGTTTTCACCTCTTAATTCAATTGTAAGATAACTTGCTCCTAGGGCCAGGCGAAATGAGTTTGATTGCAAAAGAGGGAATGGGCTGGCATGAATAGATATTGTGACTTGGTTAAAAAATGGAGTGAACATTCACTTTCTAACTTTTTAAAATTGTTATGTGGGGTGCGGCACAATCATAGCTTAAAAAATGGCTTTGCACTCTGATTTAAATACAAATATTGCACTTTTTTCTCATTTGATGTATTTTTCTTGGTCAGTCTTGGTTTGTGTGAAAATGTGCTTAAGACATTACATCAACTGGCTTTCGAGCAAGGGAACCTTTACTTTTTTACTGTAACAAAGGGTCCCCAAGGTTTTCACCTCTTAATTCAATTGCAAGATAACTTGCTCCTAGGGCCAGGCGAAATGAGTTTGATTGCAAGAGAGGGAATGGGCTGGCATGGATAGATATTGTGACTTGGTTAAAACTGGAGTGAACATTCACTTTCTAACTTTTATAAATTGTTATGTGGGGTGCAGCACAATCATAGCTTTAAAAATGGCTTTGCACTCTGATTTAAATACAAATATTGCACTTTTTTCTCATTTGATGTATTTTTCTTGGTCAGTCTTGGTTTGTGTGAAAATGTGCTTAAGACATTACATCAGTGGCATCTTTCCCCCGCCAGATTAGCAAAAATCTATGTCTGTTCCTAGCAGATG
>NW_015167618.1:112088-120871 GCF_001447785.1 Gekko japonicus
ATGGATGGATGATGGATGGATAGATGGATAGATGGATAGATGGATAGACAGACAGACAGACATTGGGGCGAAAATTGTCTTACAAGGGAGGGAGTCATGGAATTCTAACTCAATAAGAGGTTTGCCCAGCTTCAGAAGATGAGATCACTCATATCAATCTACCATAATCCGATGTACTATATGCCACAAGGACAAAACACAGGCGAAGGCAAAACCCCAAAGGGAAGGGCCACAGTACACTGATTTGCATGTAGAAGGTTCCTCTCAAATAATGAAGGATATCTTGGAAGTGTTGGGAAAGACGTCTACCAGCATCCATGGACAACTGTAGCCAGAGTAGATAGTAGCTTAGAATATAAAGGAACAAATCTCAAAGGACGAAATGATAACCATATTCAGTCACTAGTTAAGAATCTTCGAAAACTCCAGAATCAAGGATTAGCTCCAGTTTAGTTACCGTATGGTTCAATTCCGAAAGGAAATTGAATATGACTCTGCTGACAATAACCTTCAGACTTGCTCCTGGCAGCTAAAAAACAAATGTTGAGCCATAGCAATCATCCCACCTATGGTCATTCTGTGGTATAAATGTTTCTACACAGCTACAACCCTTTGAATGTTTACTAAAGAGTAGCTGTCTGCTTTTAAAGGCAGGGCTTTGAGCATTCAGAGAAGGCAAAAGACGACCACATTCTACAGCAGCTTTCGCTCCTTTGATGATAGATTAAGATGGAGCTCTTAGAGCCAAAAAAACTGTTAAGGGTCAGCGAGAAAGGGTGGTGGCGTAGATAATGAGCATGGCTTTTATGGACTATCACTGCCCAGCTTTATTGTCCGGTCAAATTAGAGACGTCAGAAGAATGGACCACACACACACACACACACACACACGTGTTCCACTGCAAGACAGGACCTGTAGTAAATGCATTCCAAGGACATCCCAAATGGATAAGAAGTGTCCTACTGAGATGAATGAAGTTTTAAATGCTGGCAGAGTGGCCTGAGGATTGCACCCAAACTGATTTTTACATGAAGGTAGTGCTAGAGTTCAAAAGGAGATCAAATAATAGAATGGCCACTAATAAGTCATCTCACTTAATCCTTTGGCAAAATCTTTGGGCTTGCATTGGGTTCCTTTAAGATCTTCGTTTACTTTTTGTCGCAATTTCTTTGATCCCCTTTCCTCTGACATGACATGACTTGACATCACACATTGAGCAGACAGTATTTTTAGCCGGTAGAGATAGCCAATTAATTGCATTCACTGGCTTTGTAGGCTCGTTCCATCTGCTCGATTTTGTTTGTCCAACCCACCTCCATGGGGCTCAGATAATGAAAATGTTCACATCTGAAATGTGCAGGGATTAAAAGCGAGTTGAATTAGTAAAGGCCTAATGAAGCTCTGTTTTCATTCTACTAGCTGCACACCACTACCAGTGGTCCCAGATGGTGATGGGTCTCCTCCTCAACATTGGTGGAGCGTGCCGTCAAGTCACAGCTGACTTTTGGTGATCCTGCAGGGTTTTCAAGGCAAGTGACGTTCAGAGGTGGCTTTGCCATTGCCTGCCTTCACATCATGACCCCGGTATTCCCTGGAGGTCTCCCATCCAAAGACTTGCCAGGGTTCGTCCTGCTTAGCTTCTAAGATCCAATGAGGCTAGACTCAAGACTCAAATTCACTGTAGCATGAAAGAGTATTTTAATGAGGAAGGATGCACACCCCAATCTGCATTTGTATTGGATGCATACACAGAAGCCCATACATGCATAGGGGAAAACATAACCATGGAAGCAATGCACACTGTGAAGTATTGAATTTGTAACAGCTGTCATCTGTCCATTCTCACAGTCACTTCCGTAAACTGAACTGTGCAATATAACAGAGTAAGGGGGGGAAATCAGTTACAACCAGGGCTATTTTGGGGCAGGAACGCACAGAAACGGAGTTCCGGCTGGCTCCCAAGTTGGCCACACCCAGCAGGAACTCATTAGCATAATAGGCCACACCCAACAGCAGGAACGCATTAGGATTGGCTACATTAGGGGTGTGTGGCCTAACATGCAAAGGAGTTCCTGCTACAAAAAAAGCCCTGGGTTTTGGCAACAAATAAGGTAAACAGAATAACAAGCAAAAGGTGGGTGTGTCTGGATGACCACACTTCTGGTAACACAGGGGTGTGGCCTAATATGCTAATGAGCTGTGCTGTCATGGGTGTGGCCTAATATGCTAATGAGTTCCTGCTGGGCTTTTTCTACAAAAAAAGCCCTGGTTACAACACAGTGATGCAAGGTCCTGCTGCAAGAACTGCAACTAGGATAAATGAATGTGCGTAAGGGGGAACCAGGACTGCAGTGGCAGGGCCTGTCCTGACCTTTTTGTACAGATTATAGTTTGGGAACAGAGAAGGAGGAGGAGGAGGAGAGGAAGAGGAAGAGGAAGAAGAGGAGGAGGAAGAGATTGGATTTATACCCTGCCCTTCACTACCCAAAGGAGTCTCAGAGTGGCTTACAATCTCCTTTCCTTTCTCCTCCCCACAACAGACACCCTGTGAGGTAGGTGGGGCTGAGAAAGCTCTTTCGAGGACTGCTCGAGAGAAACCTGAGAGTACTTGTGATGGACCCAGGGTCACGCCAGTAGCTGCATGTAGAGGAGAGGGGAATCAAACCCAGTTCTCCCAGATTAGAGTCTGCACTCTTTACCACTACACCAAACTGGCTCTGTGTATCGGTCCAGTCCACAGTATAAGATCTACGTATGGAGATTGGTAGGAAAGGCCTGTTACCAAGATCCTCTTCCCATTCCACACGTCCCATGTACATAGGGCTATTGGGTTACTGTGTTTAATTGATGTTTCTACCTCATCTGACACCAATGCACAAAATTATCCTGCTGTCCTAGTGGTAGACAGCCCATGGTACACATCCAGGACAGCGGTATCCCTGACTGTTGTACTTGGTAATCAAGGGCAGTTCTCCACCCACAGGACTGAGGCAAACCCCTGAGACACTAATACTATCTTTGGGAGTCAGCTTGCTTCCAGTGTAGATGGCCAAATAGAACTTTCTTCTCTCCACCACCACCCCACCTGGTTTGCTTGCCAGCAGGCCAGTATCTTCAAGAGTAGATGCTGTGGTATTTGGGACACTCAGGTCAAAAAGATTGCCTAACCCTACACCAGACACTAGAGAGCCAACGGGGTGTAGTGCTCAAGAACAGTGGACTCTAATCTCGAGAACCGAGTTTGATTCCTCACTCATCCTCCACGTGAAGCCTCCTGGGGGACCTTGGGCCAGTCACAGTTCTCTCAGAACTCTCTCAGCCCCACCTGCCTCATAAGGTGCCTGTTGTGTGGAAGGGGAGGGAAAGGCTATTGTAAGCTGCTTTGAGACTCCCTAAGGTAGAGAAAAGCGGGGTATAAAAACCTACTCTTCTTCTTCATTTGTACATTATGCTTTTGGGATATGTTGGGGACAGGATGTTTTAAAAGAACATTTCTTTTTTTTTTATTTAAGTACCCATAGGTACACTTTTATTATTTTCCATATTATACACAAACAAACAACCACTTACATACATAAGACATACAAAGAGATCAGTATATTTCTTATTACTCTATTACCATATTTAAAAATTTTCTTAAAACATTTTCTATAGGTTTGCTTAAGTTTCTGTATACTCTTATCTTTTTACCGTAGTTTCTATTAAACTAAAAGAGATTAATAATGCCAAAAATTTCATTATTTAAACTATGCATTTATATTATGCCAGTCATACAGTTTTTTCCACGTCTTTTGAAATGTTGGGTCTGTTGTCCCTCTCACTATCACCATCATAGATTGTCAGAGACTTGGTATATCTTACCCTCTTGAGAGCTGAAATCACAAAAACACATGTTAGATGTTTGGACAGATTAAGACTACTCTTATTAGAAATGACAGAATGGTATAAGTGCAGACAATAGACTACTGAGACTACAGTCAATCAAGGATGCTAAGAAACAGGGGTCATCTCCTGCAGGAGTGCACAGGAGCGGAGCTCCGGCAGTAAAGAGCCCAGGGGGCGGGCACATGCAACAAGTCCCACCCCCTGCTCCCAGCAGCCCTCAGTTAGAGCAAGAAGCAGCCAGGTAAGTTGCAGAGCTTCCCCCGGCCCCCCGGTCCAAGACAGTCCAGTGGCACCTTTAAGACCAAGTTTTATTCAGGTACAAGCTCTCCCTCATCTGCGAGGACAGATCTGCGTGTGTCCCCCCCAATAGCTAGCGATCCAAAAGAGTCCAGTGGAGCCTGAGCGGTGGGTGTTGCCTTCTGACACACTTCCGGTGATGTCAGGGGGTGTGGCATATGCAAATGAGTTATGCTAATGAGCTCCTGCACCTCTTTTTCTACGAAATGACCCCTGCTAAGAAAGCAATACTACCCAAAATGAACAAACCACCGTATTAACTATTCCGTGTATCTCTCTGTGTGTGTATGCCATCAATTCACAGCTGACTTATGATGACCCCACAGAGTTTTCAAGGCAAGAGACTTCAGATGTGGTTTGCCATTGTCTGTCTCTGTGTTGTAGCCAATGTTCCCTCTAAGCTGTGGAGTCTTGTGAGCAAAAATTCTGCTTTGTGAGTTACTGGCTTTAAAGTTGTGAGCCAGCAATTTGGCTGCTGCATAAATCAGTTTGCTCTGGAGCCATCCTTCCTGAGCCAAGACAAAAATCTGTGAGCTGGAGGCTAAAAAAATTGTGAGCGAGCTCACACTAACTCAGCTTAGAGGGAACACTGGTTGCAGCCCTGATATTCCTGGGAGGTCTCCCATCCAAATATTAGCCAGGACCGACACTGCTTAGCTTCCAAAATCTAACAAGATCAGACTAGCCTGGGCTATCCAGGTCAGGGCATTAACTACTGTAGCTGCACTAAATGCCGTACCGCACACATACATTTTTTATCTGCCTGCTCTATCGCCCCTACGTTTTGAAGACAAAACAGAAGCCCTGCCAAAGCTCTTTTGCCTTATACAACTCCTGGACATCTCTAATGTTTTACCTCTGAGGACCCATTTGTTACTGCTGATATGCAGACAACATTCCTTCATGCCTTTCCACATGGAAGCACAAAATATTCTGCATTTTCGGCTCCCACCATACAATGTTATCTACTGCTGGTGTCTTATGTAACTCAGCAGGAAAAATGCTGAAAGACTTTCCGGGCTCTTGGAGGTTTGGAAGGTGAGGAAGAGAGGGAGGGGGGAGGCTCTGGGATCTGATATGACATATATTGCTGTATTTGCACTTTGGGACGTAGAGCTCTTGCAATTAAGATACTAGCCGGATGTGTGGTCTCGACTTTGGCTGATACTGCAAGAATTTATTGATAATGCAAATTCTGAGGAAGAGATCTGGAGAATTGTAGTCTTTTGCATTAAGTTTCATGAGTGAGGTAACTACAGGAATTTATCACAGTGGAGGGGAGGAGTTTGTCATCAGTTCTCTGCATCATGTAGAAAGGGGATGCGTCTGGGGGGTCTACGGTCTCAAGCGCAACAAAAAACTGAGAGCTTAGGGAAAGTCAGCAAGGGAACTAATAGAGGAGAGGCAGAATCATGTTTTTCCCTTTCCCTTGACCCACACCATGGCAGTTACTGTGGCCATTTCCCCAGAAAGCACTTTCCTGCAGCCACCTTCTTGGGGGGGGGAGACATAACTTGGACCCCGTATATACAATCCTCACCGAACTTGGATGGCAGGTAAGGGAGAGTTAGGCTCCATTCTATAGAGTCACACAACCCTCACGAACCAAACCAGTTCATTTAGCTCCTAAAAGTTTGTGAATGGTTCGTGGCTCCCGAACCAGGGACGCCACGAACCACAAACCAAACCTCATTTCCCCAGTTCATGCCCATCCCTACTGGCAAGCTCTGACCTGGGTGGCCCAGCCTAGCCTGATCTTGTCAAATCTCAGAAGCTAAGTGGGGTTGGTCTTGGTCAGTATTTCGATGGGAGACCACCAAGGAACACAAAGGTTGCTATGCAGAGGCAGGCCATGGCAAACCACCACTGACGGTCCCTTGCCTTGGAAACCCCATGGGCTCACCATAAGATGGCTGCAATTTGACAGCACTTTCCACCACCAAGCTGGTAGAGGGGAGAAAGAGCATCCACCTGGGAGATTTTAATCTTGTCTGGATTTCACCTGTTCTTAATAATCTCTCAGAGGGGAAACCCACATTGGCTATCAGACTGTCACAGAAATCTGAGAATTTTCTGAAGCGTTACATGATGAATGGATTTCTCTGAAGAAGACTATTAAACCAGTCCATCCTCCTCCTCATCACCTGTACACTCAGGGCTATTTTGGGGCAGGAACGCACAGGAACGGCGTTCCGGCTGGCTCCCAAGTTGGCCACGCCCAGCAGGAACTCATTAGCATAATAGGGCACACCCAACAGCAGAAACTCATTAGGATTGGCTACATTAGGGGTGTGTGGCCTAACATGCAAAGGAGTTCCTGCTACAAAAAAAGGCCCTGGGTTTTGACAACAAACAAGGTAAACAGAATAACAAGCAAAAGGTGGGTGTGGCTGGAGAACCACACTTCTGGTAACATGGGGGTGCGGCCTAATGTGGTAATGAGCTGTGCTGTCAGGGGTGTGGCCCAATATGCTAATGAGTTCCTGTTGTTGGGTGTGGCCTATTATACTAATGAGATCCTGCTGGGCTTTTTCTACAAAAAGAGCCCTGTTAATACACTTATGGGGAGGGGGCTTTCTAAATATAGCACTAAAATAGTACAACTGAGCAACACCTATTGGCCATTTTTATGTCCCTCTTCTCTGACTGTATGACGTTTTTCTTATAAAGATTGTAGCATTCGAAGTACGGGGACTGATTATTTTTTCTTTTCTTTCTTTTTCTTTTAGAAAAAAAAACCATTTTACTAGCAGTGCCCAGTTTGCATTTATTTGGCACCGCTTTCATTGGAATCTATGAAACAAATGTGATTATTATTTTTTCACCCCTTTGGATTTTTCCCTTTTTATAAATAGCTTCTGGCACATTGTCTTTAATTTAGACCAGTTTGACCTTGAGCAGATAAGAAATGTAAATTAAAATGTTAAGTTTTGCTGGACAGAGATAACACAGTTTCGTACTTAAATTCCACAACGTTTGATAGTGTATTTTTACAGCCACCCTACGGGCAAATGGAAGCCATGTGTAGGAACTGAATCAGCATTCTGTACATGCACAGCAAAACATGACAATGTTATCTTATCGCGCTGGTACATATTTTATACACAACAGTTATTAAGGCAATTATCTACACCAAAGAGCCATCATGCCAGGAAAAGCAACACAGCCTTCTATATAGTGCTATTTTAGAATTACACACTTCTGAGGATGCACACACACACACACACACACACTTTCTCTATAAATTGCAGTGTTTGTTTCCACGGTGAAGACAGCATTAGATTACTACACCTATAAAAGCTCAATGTGACTCTGAAAATTAGTCAAGAGGCTTGCGTCCCAGAGCTGCTTTCTCAGGTTACCTGAGAAATGTAAAAAATGCCTTCCCATGAATGTATCATGCCTAAGGGTGAGACTGTGTGGCTCAGGGTTAGAACATAAGCTTCGATGGAGACAATCAAAGGTTCAATCCCTGGCATCTCTAGCTATAGACTCTTGGCTAGCACGCTAAAACAGAGGGTTCTCTGCTCAAGGTCTGGGAGATCAACTACCAGATTAGAAAACCAGCCCATCAATGTGTCTGGTATCAAAAGAAGGGTTAGATGGCACCCTGAACACTTAATAGGGTTGCCAGGTCCCCCTTGGCCACTGGCTGGGGATGGAGGGGGGTGGGGTTGCCACATCCAGGTTGGGGAACTCCTGGACTTTTGGGGATGGAGCCTGGGGAGGACGGGGACCTCTGTGGGGGACAATGCCAGACAGCCCACCCTCCAAAGCATCCATTTGCTCCAGGGAAACTGACTTCTGAATTCCAGGGGATCCCCAGGCCCCACCTGGAGGATGAAGCAACCCAAGCTGCACTGTTAGGAGAGTCTAGTAACAAATAAATATACACTGCAAAAACCTTTTAGCAAACTAACGTGTTCTGTTTATGATGCAAAATTGTCTGGTAGTTAGCAATCCGTATGTATTGAATGTTATTGCTTATTGAATGTGATTAATATTTATACCTGACTGGGATGAAATAATGATACACTATGCACTTGACTAAATGATGACCATAAATAGAACACATTAGTTTGCTAAAAGGTTTTTGCAGTGTATGTTTATTTGTTACTAGACCCACCTGGAGGCTGGCATCCCTGGCCACAACATATGTAAACCATTTTTGACAGCAAAATGTACAAGGTAAAAATGTGGTCCACAGATCTCTTATGATACTTAAAGGCTTTTCCTGGAGAGGGCCCTTCTCAGAGAAAACGAAAGCAGATGGCTCCAGTAACAAAGAGGTCTGTTCAAGGCATCTGAATTTGGCTATTATCTCAGTCACCTTGACAACCTGTCGAGGTATGTTACAGGACTAAGTCGGGATCTGAATCTTGTGCTTCTAGAGTCCAGAGGTCATTTCGGGGGGGATTGCGGGGGATTGCAGTTCCCCCGGGTGAGGTACGGGGGGCGGGGCACATGACAAAGCCCCACCCCCTGCTTCTGGCCGCCCAGCTTCCGGCCCTCATTCAGCCAGGAGGAGGCAGGAGAAGGAGGGTAAGTTGCTTCCTCCCTGCCTCTCCCCACCCCTGCCTGCCTGGGGCCAGGACGGACC
>NW_015167618.1:120907-123617 GCF_001447785.1 Gekko japonicus
GGCCGGGACCGTTGGGGGCGGGGTGTGTGGCCTTATGACACACTTCCGGTGATGTCAGGGGGTGTGGCATATGCTAATGAGTTATGCTAATGAGTTTCCCTAGCTCTTTTTCTACGAAACGACCCCTGCTAGAGTCAAACACTACACTTTACTCGTACTCCCTTCTCATGCCTTTATATTAAGCCTCCTGAATTTGTAATGGTATGTGTGGTTGCGGTAGATCATGGTTTTGTACACCCACTCTAAGAAGACCTCATTTGGATGAGAGATACTATTCTGCAATATAAGCTCTGTTTTAGACTATGTGTGACTTCTGCCTCTTTTATAGATAACTGCTTTGTGGTTTTGTTTTTTTAAAAAAATCCCGAACACACCCATTTTCTTTATTAGACACCAGGACTGTGTTATTTTTGTGACGAATACTTAAAATTCCTCTGCAAGTGCCTGCTGTTAATGTAAACCAAATTAATCTGAAATACTAACACAAGGAAAACTATTATGTGGCTCACTTTTGAAAAATCATAAACAACAGAGGGTCAACACAAAGGAACAATAGGGTTCTGGGAGATGTTTGAAGGAGGGAGCTCTTGTCGGCGCAAAGGTGGGCACTGTTACAATAAATATTTTCAAGACAAACACCATCCTGAGACATAAAGGTGACATCCTGGCTCCGCTGAGGGTACTGTAATATTTGGCCACAGACTTCAGACAAGCTTTACAAAATCTATGGTCTCCAGAAGGTGGAAGGAACCATTTGGACAGAGGTCAGGAACAGACTGCAGCTTCCTCTAGAGCACATGCTGCCCTGCATTCAGAGACGAATTGTGCAAATGTCTCAACAACAGAGCCCTTTAGGAAGGCAGAGGCAATTTTAAAACAAAGGACGCTGCCTCTGGTTGAATAGCACAGTTCAGCTTGAAAATGAAATTAGGAACATTCCAGCGAATTTTAAGGCTGTCGTCCTAAGTAAACATGCATAGGATGATATGACGAGCCTGTGATCCAGTGGATGGAAGGTTGGTTTAGGAACAGGAAGACCCAGCTCAGAATCTCCACTCTGCTGCAGATGCTTGCTGGGTGACCTTGGGTCGATCACACATAGTGAGCCCAATCTACTTCATAGGGTTGTCGTGAGGATAAAATGAAGGAGAGGAGAATGATAGAAGCCGCTTTGGATCCCCAGTGTGGAGAAATGTGGGGTGCGAATGAAGTAGACAAATAAATAAAACCCACTAATTTCAACCTGGCAGAGTTTAACCAGGGAACACTCCCCCTTTGAAATCGATGTGGTCAACTTTCAGGGCAGACCTAACAGCACTTTTCTGGGAGAAAATTCTACTGAACAGATCTGAGTAGGACTTCAGGTAGACCTGCTTAGCACTGCTCTCTTTCACTGAATCAAGACCCCTATTATTACCACAGAGTTCAGAATTCACAGATACCAACAACAAAAATCACGGAGGCGTGAGTAACAGCTCCTAAGATTCTTTACCTGTGTAAATACAATTTATGGATTCAGAAGTACCTCTGAGAACATCATCCTTTGAAGCTTCTTGAAGCTTCTTGAGAGCCAGTTTGGTGTAGTGGTTAAGAGTGCGGACTCTAATCTGGGAGAACTGGGTTTGATTCCCCACTCCTCCATGTGCAGCTGCTGGATGACCTTGAGCAAGCCACAGTTCTCTCAGAGCTGTTCTCCCAAGAGCAGTTCTCTCAGAGCTCTCTCAGCCCCACCTACCTCACAGGGTGTCTGTTGTGGAGAGGGGAAGGGAAAGGAGGTTGTAAACTACTCTGAGACTCCGAGTGAATGGTAAATCCAATCTCTTCTTCTCTTCTTGGTCTATGGCTGCTTCAACAAACAAGTGTTCACTCCGGGTTTTTTCAGAGTGACAGCTTTCAGTCCGAAACCTAACACACTGTCGCACAACAGGTCCAAGTGTGAACTGTCCCAAAATAAGTATTTTTGAAAAACTGGAACTACACCCACAAGATACCAGCTAGCTAAAAATAGTCAATGGGGTCTAAGTTAGTTGGAGCTGCTTTTCTCTGGGACAGTAGGCCTGTGACTGGACTGTACCACTTCAGGAAGCAAGCAGAGGTTTACATAACTAAATTTCCCTTCAGACAGGAAACTAGCAAGGCAAGAGAGGACCTCTCTCCCTGACATTTTTCATATATTTTTGTATGGAGGAGCTCATGATGTTGTGAGCCCCTTCCTGAAGCACAGAGCCCAGACACAGGTTTTTTTAACTAACTCAATAAGCGACATTGAGGAATTTCAGACAGACGATGTAATCCGGAAGAGGAACAGTTCCCTAACGGTTTCTGGTCCGTCATTTCAGACAGAACCTTTTTAGAACCGGTTCTCTACTGGAATATATTTGTAATTTCAGACACAAACACTTCTGTCCCGTTTAGGAAATGGGGCTGAAGCGTTTAACCTTTCAACCACTTCCAAGTAGTCTTCAGTTTTCTCTCCAGGTTCCGATGCACTTTTCCTGCTGTTTTTCATCTGCGCGGGCGATCTCTAGCTTTTTAAAAAAAGTTTGCTTTATATCGTTATAGCGCTATAACAGAACAGCAGAATATCAACGCCATTGGAATGTCTGGAGTGTTTTGTTATAGTGTTATAGCGCTATAAAGTGAACGTTAAAAAAAAAAAAGCCGGAGATCGCCTGCGCAGGCGAAAAACGGCGGGGAACAAGGGGGGCGA
>NW_015167618.1:123628-130359 GCF_001447785.1 Gekko japonicus
GCAGTCTGAAATGGCAAACCGCTTCAGATCCAGCTCTTTACCGGAAGGGGAAAGCCATGTGTGAAATGGCAGCCCTATACCGGTTTACTCCATGACGGATCAAAAACGGCTTCAAAACGGGTTAAAAAGGGTAATGTGAAATTCCTCATTGTTGTCAACATATAGCCTGATTCTATTTGTTCTGTTCTATGTTCATTCTCACAGATTACATATTACATGGATTGTGTCAACCTTCCTCCCTGCGCTGTTCTTTCAATCTGGGTGGGGTTTGAGGACGGGTATAATGCCATAGAAGCTCTGTAGCCTGGGGATCAGTTATAATTCTAGGAGATCCCCAGGCCCCACCTGGAGGTTGGTAGCCCTAATATACACATGCCTTACCACACTGGGAGAAACAGCACCTTCCCAGGGCCATTTCAGGTCATGAAAGGAGCCCAGTGGGGATGGCTGAAACCCCTTCTCCCTCACACACCATAGCCCCAATCCAAAACGGGCACTGCATACATGCAAACTGAGGGAAACTCACAACTCACACCTGACTGAAAGTGGGGGACGCAGACACAACCCATGTAAAACATAACATGTGAATCGGCTCTTTACTGTCTATTCCTTTGCAGAGTTACTCCAATCTAAGCCCATTTGAAATCAGTAGGCTTAGACTGATGTAACCTTGTACAGGTAGAATTGCACTGTTAAGCGTAAATGGGAATGCAACACCACTTTGTGTCTATTAAAAGGTAAAGGTAAAGGTTCCCTTGCTCGAAAGCCAGTCAAATCCGACTCTAGGGTTGCGGTGCTCATCTCCGTTTCAAAGACGAAGAGCCAGCGCTGTCCGAAGACGTTTCCGTGGTCATATGGCCGGCATGACTAAACACCAAGGCGCACGGAACGCTGTTACCTTCCCACTGAAGTGGTACCTATTTATCTACTTGCAATTTCTTGCTTTCGAACTGCTAGGTTGGCAGGAGCTGGAACTAGAGACGGGAGCTCACTCCGTCATGCGGCACACTCGGGCCTCGAACTGCTGAACTACCGACCTTCCACAGCCTGCAGTTCAGCGTCAACCACTTGAGCCACCGCAGCTCCAAATTGTGTCTATTAAGTTACTCAAATTGGGATCAAGGGCAAAGAAATAAGGAGAGAACTGCTAACCTTTTTTTAAAAAGAAAAACGAGTATGGGAACTCTATCCCCCGTCACTCCCTCTACACCAAGTGGAGACTTCTACGTTAGTAAAATGTGGAAGCAACAGGCTACTGTATGTATCCCTTTGTGCGGGACTGGCGTCAGTGGTATCGCTTGGTGCAGACAATATTGTCTGGCAGCGGCTAAAGCCCAAGGATATGCAATGGGACCACTGCCAAGTGCCCCCTTTGTTAGACCTTCTGTACATGCTAACCGTGTGTAGAAGGCTAAGGCATTGGGGACTTCTATTGTTCTTGTGCAGCTCCGGTAACCACTGAGCAGCGGTGAAATGGCACTCGTTCTTAATGGTGTTACGATCCTAGTGAACTGCGTGTTTTCTTATTTAAGACATCTGCAGCACTTTTTGAAACTAAGAGGTCACAGATCAGGGGAGCTGGACAGAACAGGAGAGATCAACCACATATAGGAGTACGAAGATTTAAAAAATGCACCTGTACTTGAGCTGTGGTGGCTCAAGTGGTTAAGACACTGAACTGCAGGCTGTGGAAGGTCGGTAGTTCAGCAGTTCGAGACCCAAGTGTGCCGCATGACGGAGTGAGCTCTCGTCTCTAGTTCCAGCTCCTGCCAAGCTAGCAGTTCGCAATTGCAAGTAGATAAATAGGTACCACTTCGGTGGGAAGGTAACAGCGTTCCGTGCGCCTTGGTGTTTAGTCATGCCGGTCACATGACCACGGAAATGTCTTCGGACAGCGCTGGCTCTTTGGCTTTGAAACGGAGATGAGCACCGCAACCCTAGAGTCAGATTCGACTGGCTTTCGAGCAAGGGAACCTTTACCTTTACTTTCTAACAGCAGGGAAAAAATTACAACAAATCAGTTGCAGGCGGGGTGAAAAAACATTTAACGAGCAAAGAATGGGAGTATTTAGGGTTGCCAGCACTGGGCTAGGAAATTCCTGGAGATTTGGGGGTGGAGCCTTGGGGAGGGCGGGATTTGGGGGGGGAGCTCAGCAGGATATCGTGTCACAGAGTCTACCCACCAAAGCAGCCTTTTTCTCCACGGAAACTGATCTCTGTCATTGGGAGACCAGTTGAAATCCCAGGAAATCTTGGGCCCTACCTGAACTCTGGCAGGCGGGCCGGGCCGCAGGGCTCTTTTTGTAGCAGGAGCTCCTTTGCATATTAGGACACACCCCCTAATGTAGCCAATCCTCCAAGAGCTTACAGAGCTCTTCTTACAGGGGCTACTGTAAGCTCTTGGAGGATTGGCTACATTAGGGGTGTGTCGCTTAATATGCAAATGAGTACCTGCTACAAAAAGAGCCCGGCGGCGGCGGGCAGCCCTAAAAGTTCTACAGATTGGTACAAAGGTAATCTGGATCCACATAGGAGTGTGATTGATGGCAGTTTCAAGGGCAGCTGGTCTCTGAATCCAAGAGGGTAAGGAAGGACCTATTCCCTGGGTTATGGAGGATTGTGATCCAACTGCGGCTTGTCCAGATGTACTAGCCTAGACAGGGACAGAAGGCAGAACTGCTGTCATGCTACAGTAGTTCTAAACACCTGCAACAGGAAGTCTTTCTCCTCTGAATGAGGCACTTCCTGTTTGGCCATTACGGCTGCCAACCGGAGTGACACCTGGAAGTAGCCCTTGTGGTATCAGAGCCATAAACATTCTTGGATCGTAACTGTACTAACAGCATGGCTGTCCGCTCCTTTCATCTAACAAAAAAAAAGCCAGCAAGGGCTCCGCCGGTGTTTGAAACAGGAAGAAAAATTAAATGCTTCCCTTCAAAACAACTCATTTGCACTCATTTTCTCCTTCCCCGGGGACCTGTTGTTGTCTGAAGTTCGCTCGGTACACTTCCGTCCCACCAGGATTTTCTGCATAGCCACTCCATCACTGTTACAACAACACTTTTCTTTTGGCAATGACAAAAATGCACTTGTTTGTTTGTGTTGGCACTGCCTTGACGGTCATGTAATTGAAAAGAATTTTGGAGGAGGAATCTCTTTTGATACAGTAAATTCAAGCTGATATCCCGAAACACAATGCTATTCAGAGTTTTCCAGAGAGTCTTTTCTGGCCATGGTACAAGTGTCCATGTGTTACCGAGACAGAACGGGGCCGTTTTTGTGGGGTTATACACATTGTGACCTAAGAGTAATTTTTTTGCCTAATTAACAGAGGACAAAAGTTGAATTAATATTGTTCCTTTGGATTACCACTGCAACAGCAAAGTACAGAGGCTTCTGCTACCACATGTGTACAAAGAGGGGGGGCATTCGATTGGTTGCTTACAAGCTGAAAAGCATCCGTTCTTCCTGCATATGCGATCACCCCTACCCACCCCCATCAATAGATGCATATGTGCTAGCCCAAAGTTTCAGTCCAGTGGCACCTTTAAGACCAACCAGATTTAATTCTGGGTATAAGCTTTTGTGTGTATGCACACTTCTTCAGATAGCAGTACTCAGAGTATGTATATTACTTCTCACCTCCATCACCTGGGCATTTACCTACATATACGGAAAGATCTCAGGTATATAGAACTCATGTGGACCATTTTGGGGAGAAATGAATCTAAAGGTAAAGGTAAAGGCTTCCCTTGCTCGAAAGCCAGTCGAATCCGACTCTAAGGTTGCGGTGCTCATCTCCGTTTCAAAGCCGAACTAATGTATGCAGTAGCCAAATCACCTGCTCACAACTTTAATGCCAGTAGCTCACAAAGTAGAATTTTTGTTCACAGGACTGCACAGCTTAGAGGGAACATTGGAAGCAATTATTCAAAACCAAACGGCCACTTGCAGTGCAACATTTAATAACAATTTTAACTACTGCCGCTAAAAGTAGATGAAAAACCAGAAGTACAATGTTAAAATTGATGCACCACTACACAAATAGCAAACTTTCTTCATGTTTCCATTAATCTCAGTAGGATCTTCCTGATCCATTAGGATTGATGGGGATATTCTGGAGTGACTCAGCATCCTTGAGTGAGCTTCTTACCTGTTCTAGCATTTCTGTCTCCATCTTTTCTCTTGCTGGTGATGATGAGCATGCATGCACCACCCAAAAGTCAGAAACCATAAGGATTTCCTGTTCCTATTTCCTGCACATAGTGAATACATTCAGTTTTATTTGTTATTTGTCCAAGAAGATTGTATTTCCCCCTGCAAGATGTGATAAAATGACAGAAAAATATAGACCCACATAGCTTTTTTTTTAAAAGTCTGTGGGTATACATCATGTTTTCTAGATTTCTTCAACAAAAGCCAAGAATGTTAGAAGGCATAACTTTTAATGTTTTTAAAATTTATTTTCAGATTAGATTATTATGCTTGTATTTGTATGTAATTACTTTGTGGGCCACCCTGAGCCTGTCGTTAAAGTGGAAAGTCCATCTGTGGCTATTAGCCACCAAGTATAGATAGGAACTCTCAGGCTGGGGCAGGTGATGCACTGTATTCGTGGTGCTTGGGGGGGGGCAACAGTGGGAGGACTTCTAGTGTCCTGGCCCCACTGCTGGACCTCCTGATGGCACCTGGTATTTTTGGCCACTGTGTGACAGAGTGTTGGACTAGATGGGCCATTTGCCTGACCCAACATTGGCTTCTCTTATATTCTTATGTTCTTAAAGCCAGCCTAAATAGATGAATAGTTTGCTGTATCCAGACCAGGGGTCGTTTCGTAGAAAAAGAGCTAGGGGAACTCATTAGCATAACTCATTAGCATATGCCACACCCCCTGACATCACCGGAAGTGTGTCATAAGGCCACACACCCCGCCCCCAACGGTCCCGGCCGCACTGCCTACCCGCACTAGGATCCCATCCTCGTCGCCAATTGTTAAGTCGTGAGCTTAACAAAGAAGTCGGAGAGTGATTCAGCAAGAATGCGGTTTATTCTTCAGCTCTGTTACTTCTCCGGTACGGTACAACGATCGCCAGCCAGAACCCATCACAGATCAGCTCAGCACTGACATACACTGGCTTGTCTATATTTAAACACTCCCGGCTAATGTAGCCACACCCACTGTACAATAAGGCAACCTATGAGGTTGAAGCAATAACGACCAATCACAAGCGATCCCGCTCTGCACGGTGATTGGCAGGCACTTTCTGGGCTAGGGCTCCTATTGGTTACATTAGGATCCTAGCCCAGGATGAAGCTCAACATGGCATCTCAATCAGGCGATTCACACATCAGTATTTACATTCAAGTCTCAATGGCACAGTTCACATAGCAGTTATATACAATGCAATACATAACAGGAACTGCGTTCCCCCGCGTTCCCCCCCGAAATGACCTCTGTATTCAAGTAAACTTGCAGAAGGGAAGACCAGTTGTTTTGATTAGCACCTTCCCCTTTCTTTTATATTCTGTTCTTGAAGGATGGACATCAGCTCACCCTCCACTTCTGTTTTGGGAAGTATATTATTAAATATAAGAAGAAGACGGGGGGATGACCCAATTTGTGAATGTCACCCCATCACTTCTGTTGCATTGTCCCTATTTCTTTTACCATAAAATGTAATATTATTTTCATTTCCAATAATGCTTTCAAACTATTTTCATTACATAAGGTGAATGTGTTTGCTTTGATTATGCTTGAAGTATATAGCAATTTTTAAAGGCTACATCATTTCCTCTATTTTTATTATTCTCTTTTTAATAGTTTTATTGTACTTTTGTGAAGAACATTCGAAAATTATTAAAACTGCTAGAGCTACAAACTTCAAAAAGACAACAACCAAGGACAGCAATAGTTCTCAAGTATATATTCTTTTTCTCCTAAACATCTAAACTGTTAAAGGTATTGTCCTGAATCCAAATTCCCAGAAGTGGAAGGAATCCCCCCCCCCCAGCCTCCCTGAGCAGGTCCTTTTGTCCAACCCAAAGCTGCTGCTGCTGTGGAAAGTGGGTGTCTGAGGCAAGTCTTGAAGAAATATGCCAAATGGCAAAGGGAATTGCAGAAAAAAGGCGGGACAATCATTCCCCACACTCTTGCAGGAGGATTTCCATACAGGGCAGAAATCCATTTGGCCTGGGTGCCAAGGTCAAAACGGTCCTCAGATTTAGCCACATGTTGATTTTTTGCATTCAGTAAGTTTTACAACTTATCTAACTCCTTTTTTGGGTGCCGTTATTTATTTGCTTGTGTATCTATTTATTTATTATTTTTGGTTTGTATTCCGCCCTCCCTGCGAGCAGGCTTAGAGTGGATCACAACAACGAGTCCGCAATAAAAGTTCAAACATTTCACGATAAATAGTTAAAACAGAAACAAAGCTATAAACTAAGGACAGATAGCACTGCAGCTTAGTAGAATAGTCTTGGAACCTGGAGCCTGTCACGGGCTGGAGTGCGGGCAGAGTGAGAGAGAGACAGTCCAGGTCCAGTCCGAGGTCAGAGCCAAGGGGTAGCGAAACAGGAGCCGAATAACAGAGTCCAAAGCACAAACCGAAAGCGTAGTCGTTGAAGCCAGGGTCGAGGAGCCAAGAGTTCAGAGCACGAGTCAGGAACCGGAACACGGGCAAGGTGGGTGCGGAATTGTTGGTCAAGCGGACTAGTGGCAGGCACACAAG
>NW_015167618.1:131252-138892 GCF_001447785.1 Gekko japonicus
CCAGGAGAGCTGATCTCTGTCAGCTGGACATCAGTTGTAAAAGCGGGAGATCCCCAGGCCCCACCTGGAGGCTGACAACCCCGCTTCACCTGATGGGCCATACAAAGATGGAAGGTTTAGCAAGGGAGGCTTGTAGATGGAATAATTGGATGCCGGCTGCCTCACCCAAAGGTCTGGCGGAACAGCTCCGTTTTACAGGCCCTGTTTTGTTTCCATGTGTCATCATTTTTTACTTTTATTATGACAAGGGACAGAAGAGGAAGAGGAGATTGGATTTATACCCCACCCTTCACCACCCAAAGGAGTCTCAGAGCGGCTTACAAACTCCTTTCCCTTCCCTTCCCCTCCCCACAACAGACACCCTGTGAGGTAGGTGGGGCTGAGAGAGCTCTGACAGAAATTGCTCTTTTTCAAGAACAGCTGTACCAGAACTACGGCTTGCCCAAGGTCATCCAGCAGGTGCAAGTGGAGGAGTGGGGAATCAAACCCGGTTCTCCCAGATTAGAGTTATACTACACCAAACTGGCTCTCAGAGGCTCAAGAAGGTGGAAGGGTAGGGGGAAGGGACTTCTGAGAGGGCATCCATAAACTTCTTCTGTTTGCATGATTTTGGATTCTGTCCATTTCTCTTTCAGGACCTCCTTTTTAGTGATTCATAAGATGTAGCCTTTAATTCCAGATGCTGGGTCAAGATTTTTTTTAAAAAACATATCGCATTCATTCTTTATTTTGTTTCTGTTCTCCATTATCTTGAGAACATTTTCTTAGGTTTCATTTCTTCACCTCCACCTCCAAAATACATCTCACATGCCGGCTATTTTATTCTGTTTGTTGGAAAGGCTAACATGTGTTCTTTGGTTTTGGGGCTCCCTGCTCAGCATGATCTAGAGTGATTGATGTGCATTACTGTTTTTTTCTATTTTAAAAAATTAATGCCGGTATCTCTGGGCTGGATTTTTCAGGGTACACTAAAATGCAGGGCTTTGAACACTGGAAAATATGCCCAAGTAGGGTTGCCGGCCAGTCTCGGACAATCCCCTAGAAGCTTTCTATGGGTAGAGTCTGGGTGAAATGGCATTGCTGGTGCTGTGGTGTCATTTCTGGATGACAGCCCAGAAGAGTGATTAACACATGGAATTCACTGCCACAGGAAGTGGTGGGTGCTACAAGCATGGACGGCTTCAAAAGGGAATTAGATAAGCATATGGAGCAGAGGTCCATCAGTGGCTATTAGCCACAAGGTATAGCTAGGGGCTCTGGGGCAAGTGATGCTCTGTCTTCTTGGTGCTTGGGGGGGGGTCAACAGTGGGAGGGCTTCTAGTGTCCTGGCCCCACTGCTGGACCTCCTGATGGCACCTGGTATTTCTGGCCACTGTGTGACACAGAGTGTTGGACTGGATGGGCATTTGGCCTGATCCAACATTGGCGTCTCTTATGTTCTTAAGTGGCGTCACAGCCTAACATAATGCTTTAGAAATTCCACAAACCTCTGTAGTCAAGACCATCAAGAGCAGTAGAATTCCTAGAGCTTCATGGGAAGCTGTGACATCTTTCAGGTTTTCACCCCAAAATAGGGTTGCCAAGTCAGAAACTTACCAGAGTGGGGGACTCCCGGCCGTCGTCTGGAGCGCGCGCTGCATCCACATCACCCAGAAGTGACGCGGGTACGCCGGGCACGCTGGGGGCGGGGCCAGGACCATCCGAGAGAAAACCATAGAGTTTTCCCTCGGATGACCGTGGCCCCGCCCCCAGCGTGCCCGGCGTACCCACGTCACTTCCAGGTGATGTGCACGTGGGGGTGGAGTTCCCCCCGGGGGCTGATCCACCGGCGGCGGGGAACGGGCCTCTGGGGCGGGGGTTTCCCCGCCCCCCGGGGGGACTTGGCAAGCCTACCCCAAAATGTTATCACAGTATTAGTGATGCCATTGCCCCGCAATTCTTTCTCCCACTGTCCAATTGATTCATAGTGGGAATGTGGGAGAGCCAATGGAGGATTGCCCACTGGTGGGGAGAAATCGGCAACACTTTGGAATTGGGGGAAAGAGACTCTCCCTCACCACGTGCAGACATGCTGGGCATCCAAACATACATAAAAGAGAGGCTGGTTTTTACTAATGTGGGGCGGATAAAGTGTGGACCGCACGCCCAGAATGACACTGATATAAATGCAACCACTTCTTTTAAGGCATTATGCTGTTCTGCAGAATTGCAGATGATTGTGCATAGCTGAGAAAATGAGTGGAATTACAATGAAAACGTACTGAACCTATCTGACATATAAGCTTTGATTGATGACGGGCTTAGGCACAGTTCTGTAAATGACAGAGCTGGGATCCTCATGGATTTCCTCATATGCATAAGAACTTTTTCTGGGCAACCAAGCAGCAAAGCTTCATAATAACCCCCCCCTCCCCCGCACTTCTAAGCCACGGATGTGTCTCACAATTACTAAAGCAAGTATAGCTAGGCAGGTTGGCTAGCAAAATTACTGTTGGCCAGTTAATTTTTGTAGGAATAGTCACAAAGTTAGTTCATCAGAGACAGCAGCAGTAGGTGTGCAACTCACCTTATGGTATGCACACTTAAGTACATAAAGAAAAAAAATCTGAGAGTTAGAAAATACATTTGAGAATTACCACTGATGTCAATGGGATCTTCCCCCCAAAAAAGGTAGCTAGGATCAGAACGATGGAATGCTGCCCAGTTCCTTTCCCTGCAAAGAGTGAAAGCAACAGGCAGGATTTGCTGGCAGCCCATGGAAAGAAGTCTGCAGGTACGGCTATGCCAAGGAAGGCACACACACAGCATGGGGGGGGGAACGACATTAGAGGAGGCCACATAAGGCACCAGGACACCTTCCCCAACCTCGTTGACCAGTTCTGAACAAGCTACTCATCCTCCTGACTTTCAGAGTGGGCTCAGCCTGGTCACTTCTTGTGATGGGGCCTGGGGGTGTAAGTGTTAAGTATGACACTTAACTCGGAGGAACAGTCCAACAAGTGATTCAGCTTTATTTCAGCTCAAGAATAGTGAGAACAGCATAACAAGTTAGACCTGCTAGGACTAGACCAGCTAGGCAATTCAATAGGCAAAACGGCCACTTCTATACAATTCAGGCTGAGATAGCCACACCCACAATGCTTACAGTATCCAATCACACTAGGTACATTACAACCAGGGGTCATTTGGGGGGGGGACCGGGTGAGGTGTGGGAGGGCGGGGCCTGGAGCTCCCTGCTGGTGCCCGCTGGAGGTCTCCGCCGGCTGTGGGGAGGACACACTTCCGGTGATGTCAGGGGGTGTGGCATATGCTAATGAGTTATGCTAATGAGTCCCCCTAGCTCTTTTTCTACGAAATGACCCCTGATTACAACCAATCATAATCAAGAGATAACGTCCAATCAAAATCATTCCCTCCAGAAGGCACACCATTGGTCTTTATTTACATGTTTACAATCCGCATAATGAGCGATGCTAGATTATGCTTTTACCATTATGTCTCTCAAGACATAACAGTAAGAATGTTTTGCCTCCTTGTTCCACTTGGCCACAAGCTGGGGGGGGGGGGCTAATCCACTCTGCTGATTGTAGTGGTAGATTTCCCAGACCCTAATAGGGACTGTAAATATCAATAGCATCTGGTTCTGATATCAGTGTGGAAAGTGTGTTAAGTTCTAAGTACAAAGCTTAGGTGAGCACCTTGAAGCATCAGTAATACAGTGAATGGGCATGTTCTTGTCCAAAAACCTAGGGCTATGGTGCCTCCATGGAGCTGGGACAAGAACTCTTTGAGGGTTGCAGTTATCTTTGACCCATAGACCTCATAACTAGGGGGGAAGCACATGGCATGCCTCCTTCAAGCCCCCCCCTTTTTGCCAAAAGCATTTAAAGGGATGTTGTAGTGTATTCAGAAGCTGCCATGAATACCTAAGATGTATTGTGAAACACCTCATTGGGAAGCTATGTTAAGCTTCGTCTTGGACAGGGATTGAAGCCCAAGACTAATGCGACCAATCAGGTTCGAATTGTATGTAAGCGGGAACAACGCTGATTGGTCCTTATGCGCTCAACCTGATAGGTTGATATCTGTACAGTAGGTGTGGCTACATTAGCCGGGAATTGTTTAAATACCGGACAGCTACAATGGACAAGCTGTTCGGGCTATCAGATGTTGTACCGTGTTGGAGAAGTGTTCGTGATCGTGAATAAACTTGAGTTTTGCTGAAATCACTCTCCGACTATTTGTTAAGCGCTGGACTTAACAGATGTCATCATGCTGAGGACGTCCCCTCCCCCTCCAGTAACGCCCCCCCCCCAAGTCTTGGAAGACTTGGAAGGACCTGGCAGCCCTAGTTTCTGGATAAGCTGGCTAGAGAAACTGCTACGAAGGACTCTGTTAGGTCTTGTGTTCCTGTATTGGTTTCTCCTGAATAAAGTGACTATGGCTGCGGGCAAACGGGCAGGAAAATGCGGGGGGGGGAAGCGTGGCTGTTTGCCCCGGGGCTAAAAAACGCGCGGTTGCGCGAGCAGACCTACCGTGGAGGTCCCGTGGCAGGGGGGAGGTGCCGATCACTCCACAGTCCTGCAGCGTGGCAAAGAAGTGGGGCGCGGGGCGAACGGGATTGGGTTTTTTTAAAAAAAACAAATGTGTGCATGCTCCCTTGGGTGCTTGCGCGCATTTGTGGAGACTTTGAAAAAAAAAACTTTTTGCGAGGGGACATGGGCAGGCGCCGGAACTACCACCGGAAACGCGATCAGACGCCCACCCTTGCCCCACGGTTTCAGGAAACTAGTACCTCCGTGGTACTAGTTTTTTACCGCGCATCTTCCGTGGGAAGTCTCAGGATCCCCACGGGAGCTCAACGCTTCCCAGATGTGGCGGTGAGATCGCGCCCGGAAAATCCGCCTATCTTCCGTCCCTCTAGCATGCCTAATGCTCCGTGTGACCGCAGCCTATATGTTTATTTAAAAGACCATCAGCATCTTCCTGGATGATTGCAGCATCTTACACAGGACACACAATTTGAACTCACGCTGAGCACTGAAGGGATTTTGACAAACAGTCTGTGGCCTACCTCAGAGAAAGAAGCCTCTTCACAAGTTATCACTGACTCAGTCACTCCCACACAAAGAAAAGGGCCACGTTCAGACTGGCAATTTGCAGTGCTAGGGAGTCATGTCAAAGAAGACCCGGAAGAGACCCGGAACAGCTTGGTCGCTGTATTCCTGTTCACATTGCAGCAAATGAAGTGGGAGGATATCATGGAGGAAGTGCAAGGGAGCATTCGCACTGTTGGCCTGCCCTGGCGGGCTGTTAGCAGCTGTTTCTGCACTCGGCTGCATGTGCCTATGCGCATGGGCGCCTGCCATGGAAACAGCCAGTGCCTATTATCAATGACTGCAGGTTGTTCTTGCCTTACAGTGCTTGCATTCACACGTCAGGGAACCGGAATCAACCCACTCTCCACACCGTTTGCTACCACTTCCACCAGGTGCTTTTAAAACTCGGGAGGGAAGCAGTACCAGATGGCTTGAGTATGGCTGGGGGACGCCGGACAGCTGTGCCTGTGTGAACCCACCGCTTGAATCCACTAGTGAAATGCTCCTGAAACGTTTGGCTGTCGGGCCAAACTGCCAGTCTGAACGCGGCCAAGATGTTTCAGGTGTTTTCTTCTTTCAAACAAGGCACAGACGCTCACAGCTGCACTTTCTGTATTCCCTTCTTTCAATACCCATGGTTGACATACAACTCTAGAACCTCACTGGACTTGATGGATCCAGAGGCTAGAAATCCTGTTCTTGGCTATGGAAAGAGACTGTGATACCAGAAAGCATGCTCTCCTGCTGCGCTAGGCTGGAGAGCAAGTGTATGACATTTTCACTGCCCTCCCAGACACTGGTGGGGATGACAATTACAGTAAAGTGTAGGACAAAGGATCAAAAGAGGCACTGACAAAGTATTTCCTCCCCAAGAAGAGCATTGATTTTGAGCTGTATAAATTTGTGAAACTCAGCAAGGCAGACAGAGAGGTATGAGATCAAATGCTCCATGGAGGCCTCTGTCCTCACCTCGGAAGGCAAATATCCAGACCTGACACTCCCTAAGATCTTTGACCTAGCTCATGCCTATGTGATGGCAGAGACACAAGTCCAGACAATAGAGACTCACACTGTTTTTTTAGCACATAAAGCGAGAACGTCACATCACACCTACAATGGATGATATCGTAGATCTGAATGGAGCATCGGTATTCTCAAAACATGATCTTAATGCTAGATATCACCAATACAAATTTCACCTAGCATCCAGGTATATCATCACGTTCATCACCACTCATGTTGGCATTTGGCGCTACAAATGGCTGAGTTTTGGCAACTCTTCTGCTGCTGAAATTTTTCAAAATGTGATCTGGGAAACCATGTCGGGAATAGTGAGGGTGTTCTACCTCAGTGATGGCATCCTTGTGTTTGGGATAACTCAAACAGAACATGATGACGAACCTGAAGCTGTTCTAGACGGTCTACAACAGTGCAATCTCATATTAAATTCTGAGAAGTGTGAATATAATGAGGACAAATGGGGTGGGTGGGTGTTGGATACATTTTCTCTGCCAATGGTGTTCCTCCTGATCCAAAGAAAGTAGCAGCCACACAGGAAGCTGCAGACCCAAATACTTCATCTGAACTGGGAAATTTACTTGGCCTTGCTACATACGCTGGGCATTTCATTCCCAGCCTTGCAACCATTATTCATCCCTTACGAGAACTCACCAGCAAAAACAAACGATGGGAGTAGATGGCTAAACATCAAGCAGCATTATCTTGCCTCAAGACATCCCTCTCTAGTGATAACAACAATGGCATATTTTGATCTGGTGGGGCTAGGAGTTATACTGACTCAAACAGAATCAAATATCCATGTATTCACAATAGCATATGCCAGTAAAACTCTTTCAACAGCCGAGTGTCATTAATCGCAAACAGAAAGAGAAGCTTTGGCTGTTGTGTGGGGTTGCTTCCACTTCCACTTGCACCTACGTGGCCGTCACTTCACAATCATTACTGATCACAAGCAACTGCAACGTATGCTCACCAATGTTTCATTCCAGCCACCAGCTCATACTGAACACTAGATGCTGTAGCTTCAAGGTTACGATTATACACTCGATGTATCATCCTGCTGAGGGCAACCCTGCAGATTATTTTTCAGGTCATCTTTGTACTCAGGCTTCAACCATTCATATGGCCACAGAACTTGCTGGGGGTCATGTATTTTTCTTACATCTCATGCCATTCCCAAAGCCACGACACTGCAGAGGGTTCAAGAAACCACAGATGCAGCTCCCCGGATAAAGTGACTTCTTGTTGTTGTTGTTTCTACCCTGCCCTCCCAGCAAAGGCTGGCTAAGGGCGGCTTACATAAAATCAACACATAGTTTACATAAAACATAAAATACAAGAGGGGGACCCGCGATACTCGCGGGGGGGGAGAAGAGCCCCGTCTCCTCCACCCCCCTCGATCTCCCCGAGGCGGCAGCAGCGAGGCCGGTGTCCGCCCCCCGCCCCCCCAGGCCGGTCTTCCCCTCCCGCCCTGCCTGCCGGCTCCGGGGAGGAGGAGGTGGCAGCGGCGGCAGCGAGGGC
>NW_015167618.1:139607-149820 GCF_001447785.1 Gekko japonicus
GCCAGGATGTGACGCTACGCGTCACTCTGGCAACGGGGCTGTTTGGAGTCCCGTTGCCAGAGCAACACGTAGCGTCACATCCTGGCGACGGCGGTGCAACGCGTATCGCTGTCCCCCACGGCAGGGATCCTGTGAAGACGCACGGATCCCCCGCCGCTGCTTGGCAGCCCTAATATTAGGCCGCACCCCCATGTTACCAGAAGTGTGGTTATCCAGCCACACCCACCTTTTGCTTCTTATTCTGTTTACCTTGTTTGTTGTCAAAACCCAGGGCCTTTTTTTGTAGCAGGAACTCCTTTGCATGTTAGGCCACACACCCCTAAAGTAGCCAATCCTAATGAGTTCCTGCTGTTGGGTGTGGCCTATTATGCTAATAAGTTCCTGCTGGGCGTGGCCAACTCGGGAGCCAGCTGGAACTCCGTTCCTGTGCGTTCCTGCCCCAAAATAGCCCTGGGTCTTGGTGAAAACTAGGGTCTTAGATTTCAAATAGTTAATCAGCCGGATTTCTTGAGAGCAATAACTGCAAGGCCCTTTGCAGCCTGACCTTAGTTTGAGACAAGATCACGGCATCATCCGCGTAAAGTAAAATGAGCACCCCAAGCTCCTCTCATTCTGCATCCTTCTGCAAAGGAACATGCAGACAAAGCCATTCAGATTCGTTCTTGTCAGTCAGTCTCAACAGCACACAGCAATCCGTTCCTTATCTTGTGGGTTCCATAGATGTAAATTTGCTTCCTGTTTTTGCAGCAGCGTTAAGGATGGTGAAATGTTCTCCATTTCCTCTGGGAGAGCAAGTTTTCTTTTCTAAACAATTAATATCGGAATACATAACACACACCAAAAAACACATTTCGCATCTTTCCAGTAACAGCAGAGTCATGCATATTATGAGGAGGCCAATGTTTGTTTGTTTTAAAGACTAGCCAGCCATTTCCTACATGGGCACTCGGGACCTGGCAATTTCTCTCCTGTACTTCACAATCCTTACCAACATTGTTTACCATTTGTCACACAGCATTTCTTCCCCCCCCCCCCATTGGAATAACAAGACAGACACCAAATTGGAATCAAACAAGGGCCACTTTAACTATTTCAAAACTATTTAGAAACTGAGTGGCAAGGGGGAAAGATTTGTGGGTGCAGAAGAGGCAAGGCAGGTGTCAACCTGCCAAACAGCCTCCTTGCCCTCCATGGGGCAAGTCACCAGGCCTGACCTTGAGCCAACAATCTGGCTTGCAACCGGCTGCCCAGCAAACTGGTCACCACCCTGGAGCGCCTACCCCTGAAGCCACACAAATTGCAGGGAGGAGTCTAACCAAGGGGTTCCCAGGGGTGGTCATCACTCCCAGCCCCGGGCAGCAAAACCCAAAGGCTGTTCCTGATGGTCCCCTTGTTCCCCAATGGGAATATGCCTTAAGGTGCTCACCAGTTCCACTTTCTTACCCGCACTACCCTGTCATGTGACCAGCCTATAGAACAACAACATTTGTATGTTGTTTTAACCTGTTGTAAGCCACCCTGAGCCGCCTTGGTCGGAGGGTGGGGTAGAAATCCAATAAATAAATAAACAAATAAACAAACAACCAGCACAACCAAGTGTCCAGCTCCACTGCTCCCAGTGCAAGGCAGGTGAAAACACCTCCTCCCAAAGGCCAATCATGGTTGGAGATGAAAAATTCCTATGGTAAAGGTTTCCCTTGCACGAAAGCTAGTCGAATCCAACTCTAGGGTTGTGGTGCTCATCTCTGTTTCCAAGCCGAAGAGCCAGGGCTGTCCGAAGACTTCTCTGTGGTCCTGTGGCCGGCATGACTAAATGCTGAGGCGCACAGAATGCTGTTACCTTCCCACCGAAGCAGTACCTATTTATCTACTTGCAGTTTCTTGCTTTCTAACTGCTACATTGGTAGGAGCTGGGGCCAGAGACGGGAGCTCATGCGGCACGGCCCCAAAAGGCAACCAGCTGTAGCCTGCACTAAGAACAGGGCAGGAGGGTGGGATGGGCATGAGGTGAAAACTGGCTGGGTGGGGGCAGATCCTGGCCTTTATGCAGGGCTGGCTCCACCCCTGCCCATGTCACGACACACAGCATCATGACATCAGCCCTTTCCTGCCCTCCTCCGGGGTGGCAAAGCAGCCCCCACCCTCCAGTTTTGCCATCGCAGGTCGGGAACCCAACTGATTCACATCTGCCCACATTCAATCGTTACTTATTTTTTTGAAGCTGTGTTTAGTGTTAATCGTTAAGGTTGCTAATGCGACTGAGCCAACCTTTTGACAAACATGTTCAGAGGCTAGAGCTTAAAGATACAAACCGATCTATCAAAAGAAATCATCTCTGTAAGCCACACTCAAAGCCAGGGCTTCATGTGTTCATCATTCATCGTTCACCAAAATTAAACCCCAGAACACAATGGGGTCAACAAACCCAAAACGGAAAATGAGCCCATTCAGAACATTTTTGCTTTTGGTTGATCAAAGTTCTGAAATTGTATGCAGATGAGATTTGATTGCTGAAATTGTGGCTAATTAAAACGAGCAAACTTCAAGTCACTAAGAACATAAGAACATAAGAGAAGCCAATGTTGGATCAGGCCAATGGCCCATCCAGTCCAACACTCTGTATCACACAGTGGCCAGAAATACCAGGTGGCATCAGGAGGTCCAGCAGTGGGGCCAGGACACTAGAAGCCCTCCCACTGTCCCCCCCCCCAAGCACCAAGAATACAGAGCATCACTTGCCCCAGCCTGAGAGTTCCTTTCTATACATTGCGGCAGCTGGGACAAAAAGAAGGCTCGTGTATTACAGGGACTCTGATGCATGTGTATTTAGACATTCATATGAGGCATCTCTATCACAGTGGAAGCCCACCTGCCTCTGAGGAGCCCACCGCAGCA
This sequence comes from Gekko japonicus, assembly GCF_001447785.1. Lineage (NCBI taxonomy): Eukaryota > Metazoa > Chordata > Lepidosauria > Squamata > Gekkonidae > Gekko > Gekko japonicus. The sequence continues at coordinate 142,503 of NW_015167618.1, forward strand.
TTCATGGGATTGGCGGCCCCTCCCCTTGCAAGAACTCTGCAAGTTATTCTGACCTGTGGGAAAGCAATTTGCTCAAGGGCACCCACTGAGTTTCATAGCTCATCGGGAATTTTAACGTTGGGTCTTCCCAGTTCAGTTCCAACAGGTGAAGACTGGCCATGCAGAGAGGAAGTTAGCCAAGTAGTCTGAAACACAGAAAGGAGGACTTCTTCTGCGCAGCGAGGATGCTCCCTATCCCATTCAGTGCTATAATCCTCAGTCTTTTCCTTTAAGAACTCCAGTAGCAGTACAGGGGAAATGAGAGACTCAAGGTGCCGACAACAGGAAAAGATGAGCAAGGGCTTCACAGGGCAAGAAAATGCGTACCTTTCCTTCCAGACAGCATGATGAGGCACATGGACCTTGGATCTTTCCCAAAAGATCAGAGCAAAGCAGGTTTAGGAAACAGCTTATTGAAAACAATGATGGGGAAATTACAGCATGGTATGTTGTGTAGATGCTTACCCTTCCATAACAAGGCTCTCCAAACCCAAAGTGGGAGGGGGAAACAGCCATGTGAAAGCAGTCTGAGGGTCTGGTCACACGGACATTTAGTGCGGGCTTCGCTGCTGATCCCTGACGCTTTAAAGTTTCCTGTCCATATAAGCAACTCAAGGTGCCGACAACAGGAAAAGATGGGCAAGAACTTCACAGGGCAAGAAAATGTGTACCTTTCCTTCCAGACAGGTCCTTGGACCTTGGATCTTTCCCAAAAGATCAGAGCAAAGCAGGTTTAGGAAACAGCTTATTGAAAACAATGATGGGGAAATTACAGCATGGTATGTTGTGTAGATGCTTACCCTTCCATAACAAGGCTCTCCAAACCCAAAGTGGGAGGGGGAAACAGCCATGTGAAAGCAGTCTGAGGGTCTGGTCACACGGACATTTAGTGCGGGCTTCGCTGCTGATCCCTGACGCTTTAAAGTTTCCTGTCCATATAAGCAAACCCGCCTCCCGCACCGAAGCGGGAAGAATCCCGTGGTTTCCGCTCTTTTTATCCGCGTTTTCTGACACCCGTTGGAACAGGTGTTTTCCCGATATCTCGCGCTTTGTATCCGCGGTTTTGGTATCTGGACAGCAACCCACCGTGACCATGGTTACTTCTTTTGTGTGTGCGTGTATTTCCGGTTTAAGTTATGCGCATGTGCAAACAGGCGCTAGCTTTTATTTTGGCCTTTTTAGTTTGTATGTATGCCCAAGCGCATGTTTAACCCCATTTTCTTTCTCATTTTCTTTTACGTCTTCGACCACGTGTATTGACAGTTTGGTAACGCCAATGGTTCTTGTTTCATGCACACCGGTGCTTGAAAAAAGTAGTCCCTAGGTCCTCCGCGAGGACAGGTGTAGTTCCAGCTTTCCAGGTAAATTTCCTGTTTTAACATTTCCGAGAAGGGACTGCAAGATGGCGGGAGCAGGAGTCAGAGGTGTATCATGGAAGAGAGAGGAGATCTTGGACCTGCTAGCTTTGTGGGGTGAGCAGAGGGTCGAGGAATCCATCGGGCAGTTCACAGACGGAAGCTTGGTGGAGGGAGATCAAGCCATAATTCGCCCATGCGCATGGGAAGGCAAGCGCATGCACAGGTTTTTTTTAAAAAACCGTGCCACCGTGGGGACGGCGGCGCGGTGTGAACAGTACTTCGCGCGAGTGAAGCGGAAGACAGAGGGACCGTCTGACCACCTAAAAGCGATATAAAATGTCGCGGATTGAAGAACTGCGGGAAAACTACCACGGTAAGAGGTCCGTGTGACCAGAGCCATACAGCATGCCAACATGTAAATATATTCCTTACAGCAACCGGAAGGGCAAATTTTATGTTAAATTGCAGCTGCATATATGTATTCTCCTACGGGCCCCAAAAACTTTGCACAACATCATTCCCCTCGTCTCCATTTTAGATTAACCATCGTGTGAGATAAATCAGGCTGACCAAATGATGGCCCAGGGTAGCCTGATCTTGTCAGACCTTGGAGCTTAAGCTGGGTCAGCCCCAGTGTTCCCACTAAGCTGAGTTAGTGTGAGCTAGCTCACAGTTTCTTAGCTTCCGGTTCACACACTTTTGTCTTAGCTCAGGAAGGATGGCTCCAGAGCAAACTCATTTAGGCAGCAGCCAAATTGCTAGCTCATCGCTCCAATGCCAGTAGCTCACAAAGTAGAATTTTTGCTCACAAGACTCCACAGCTTAGAGGGAGCATTGTGACTCATCCCTGGTTAAATACTTGGATGGGAGACCATCAAGGAAGTTCAGGGTTGCTACACAGAGCCAGGTGATGGCAAATAACCTCTGAATGTCTCTTGTCTCGGAAACCCTATGGGGGTCACTATACAGTATAAAACAGCACTTTTGCTTGCTGTAAGAAGCCATTGCCAATAGGAGAAGGGACTGCCTAAAACCCCAGATGCCACTTGGTGCCCCCCCCCCCGGTTTGTAGAGCACCCCTTGGGATACAATATGGCTTCTGTTAAGCATCACTGGTTCAGACTGTGTTGTGACAAGTTTTCCTGAATTGTTAATATCACAAATAAAGTGAAACCAGAGTTGGAGGGCTTGGAAAGAGGATATAAGTTTCTTCAAGGTGATGCGCAATGATCTTGGCAATCCCACATGTGGAGCAAACAACGGAGGCCGATCCCATAATTTGCCATTTGGACAATGGACATTAGTACCGTTGTATCGGATCAATGCATCTGAATACTGAAAGAGAGCCAACTCCAGGAATACGTCAATGGAATGAGTACAGCAATGACAACCATTATTGGACCAAATGTTGAAAGCTAAGATTTCTGTTCCTACAGAGATTGTCTTCAGGCATATTCAGAGGAAAGGTTAATTGTCCTATTTTTCAAAGTATCTGAGGGAATAAAGTAACCAGGACGTTTACAAATCAGAATATAAATGCAGCTCCCCCCACCACTTCCATTATGTGTACATTGGTTACAAAATACAAGCATCACCAGAGCCCACACCAATGGGAACCATTGTTTCAGCATTAGGTGAAGACCCAGGAATGCTTTTGAGTAACTAGCCATTGTTAGCTGCATGCCAAAAATAAAGCATATTGTTTCATCTAAAATAAGAAGGAATCAATTTTGAATGTGCAAATAGAGTTGGAGCCTAATTAAAATTTGTAAGTCGAGAAGATGTAGATTTTATTAAAGGAAAGGAAATATTTTTAAATTCAGCAAAAAGAATAAGAGATCTGACTTTTTTCTCAGATCTTACATTTGATGTTTACTGTACTTTTCTTGACCAAATGCATAACACTTGCCTTTGACAATAATAGGAAAGTCTACAGATGAATTGGTGTAGCCAGAAGTATAACTGGGGATAATGCAGTCTGGAATGAACATAATTCTTTAGTTTTGTTTGGTTTCACAAGTGTTCCAAGCCTCCCTCCAACTTTTACAGCTCATGTTAAAGGTGAATGCCAGACACAGTATCATAACTTGGTTATTTTTGTTAAATTACCATCATTTATACAACTTTTGGTAGTGGTTAAGGAGAGATGACAACTTCCTGGGCTACTACAGGTGCTAAACTGCTTATACTATGCAGATTCATTGAAATCAGTAGGCTCATATTGGAGTAATTCTACACTGGATGACACTAGGGGGGAAATCTTGATGCAATCTTATGTGCATTCTTATCAAGATTAGTAAAAGTTTTGAAAAGGACAAAATGTGTGCATATACAGACACAGGTAATAGAGGGAGATACACATGAACTCATAGAATCTTGTATTTGTAGCTTTATTATATCAAGGTAGTGGCTCTTTCAAACACACTAACACAAATGTGTGTATGTGTGTGTGTGTGTATGTATGTATGTATGTATGTATGTATGTATGTATGTATGTATGTGCTTTAGTTCCCAACCTGCTGAAAGGGTCCATCTGATTCCACCTTGTGGCCCCAACAAATTTATATTGCTGCTACCAGTTTTATTGTTTATTGTTGTTGTTATTTTTATATAAAATTATTTATAGTATTTTCACCATACAACTAACATTCGTTTTACATTTCTTATTCTTGTGAGTCATTTTTATATACATTTTCTAACCATACATAAAACATTTTCCATCGTTTATCAAAAACTTCTTTACTTTTACCTTGTAGTATTAAGCTTAATCTATCCATTTCTGCTACTGACAACATTTTATCTACTACATCTTTTTTTGAAGGTATTTCTTCTTCCATCCATGCTTTGGCTATTAATATTCTAGCTGCTGTAAAAAAGTATACTGTTATGTAGTTTTTTGTCTTACTATATGTTTCCGGTAGAATATTCAATAAAGCAGTTTCTGGTGTAAATGCTATCTGCATTCCTGTGATTTCATTTATCATCTTATAAGTTTTCTTCCAATATCTTTGTATTTTCTCACAACTCCACCACATATGCATATATGTACCGACATTTTTCTTAAATTTCCAAAAATTTCTATTAATACTTTTGTAACATTTTGCTAATTTCTCAGGTGTCCAGTGCCACCTATAGAACATCTTATAGATGTTCTCTTTATATGGAATCGCTCTCATAAGTTTTATTCAGTCCCACACTTTTGTCCATTGTTCTGCTTCTAGCGTGTTTTGCAAATCTTTTGTCCATGCAACCATTGTTCCTTTAATCGTTTCACCCACCATATGATCTGCTATTAGCAATTCGTACAACCGTTGAATTAGTTTATTACTAGAAGAGAGCCATATCTTGTCCAATTCGTTATTTTCTTTGTAGAAACCCATGTTCTTGTCTTTGTCATATCTCAAGATTAATTGCATTTTATCCAACCATGTAAGTTTTATTGTTGTTATTATTTTAATGTGATTTTATTGTAATGAGTCTTTGACTCTATTTGTTGTGATCCTCCCTGAGTCCGTTTGGGGAGGGCAGAATAAAAATCCCAAAAATAAAATAAAATAAATAAAATGTACATACATGTATATACATACATACAAACATACATTTTATTTATATGTATGTAGGTATTTGTATCTATATCCGCACAAACAGCCATAAATAAATAAATAAATATTTTAATGGGATATTTGGCTTCCAAATGTTTACTAGACCCAATTTCTAGCTCTGTGTAAAATAAATAAGAACATAAGAAGAGCCCTGCTGGATCAGGCCAATGATCCATCTAGTCCGGCATCGTGTCTCACACAGCAGCCAACCAGTTCCTCTGGACAGCCAATAGCAAGGCATAGAAGCCAAGGCCCTACCCAATGATGCCTCCTGGCTCTGGAATTCAGAGGCTTAGTGCCACTGAATATGGAGGTTCCCCTCAACCACCATGGCCAGCAGCCATTGATAGACATCCTTCATGAATCTGTCTAATCCCCTTTTAAAGCTGTTTGTTCCTGTGGCCATTACTACATCCTCTGGCAGCAAATTTCACATTTTAATCACTCTCTGCATAATAAATCAAGATTATGAATTTCTAAATTAATAGGATAAATCAATTCACAAACATATTGGAAGTGGGTGGTTGATTATATTGCTTCTTGCCAACCGCATGCTCAAAACTGCAGAGTTTTTCCTCTCAGAACGATGATCAATTTCGCTAGAGAGACTTTGTTGTAAATTCCTAGAACAGATACCTCTACAGTATTTATTTGTGAAGCAGAATTTTCTTAGGTTGCTATGGTATTTATATCATTATTATAGTGCATGGATAGCTTTCTATCACCTCCATATCTCCATTTTACCAAAACAATCCTAATTAATCAAGAGCTTCCAAGAATTCAAACATTTTCCATGAAAGAAAGAAGAACCCAAATAATTTTCACACTCTTGTAACAGAGTAGCAATTTATAGACTGTGTGTATTATTTTTCTTACATTTCAAGGCATTACTCTGTTCTTCAGGAGCAAATGTAAAAGAAAATGAAACATTAACAGAATGTGGCCATTGGTGAGAGCCACTGATTATTGTTCGGCATGCACCCTAACCGATCGCAAACAAAAGGCAAGCAGATTGCTTCTGTCAAATGCAAAAAGCATTACTGAGGCTTTCAGGATATCATGTCCTCTGTCAACAGTATCTCACTGTATTGGCCCTGCAACGCATGAGCAATTTTTTGACATCTGGCGCTTGGAGCAGGGTTTAGCAACATAAAGATTCTAAATGAAGATTTGCATGTTAGTCAACAAGGGATTTGCTTGGTGGATTTCAGCAAGGAATCCCTTGTTAAGCAACGTACTTGATGATAAAGCACAGAAAACATCCCCAACCTAGCATTTTCCCCCCAAGAGAAATCATAGGAGTGTATGTAGACAAGTGCTTTCTGGATGTACCACAGAAGGCAGCGAAAAAAGTGGTCCACTTTCCAATAAATAGGACAGATGGACTCCCATTCTAGCTGCATCTGAAGAAGTGAGCAAGGAGCCACAGAGACATACCGTATTTTTCGGACCATAAGACGCACCTGACCTTAAGACGCACCTAGTTTTTAAAGGAGGAAAACAGGGGAAAAAATATTCTGAACCTTCGGTCCATAAGACGCACTCACTTTTCCTCCCACTTTTTTTGGAAGAAAAAGTGAGTCTTATGGTCCAAAAAATACGGTAGTTCATTCATTATAGATTTGTGAGTAACATCATATGAAGAGGAGAAATGGCAGGTCTTCTGATACTGGTGGCTTTTCCAATTCCATGCTTCAATCAATACCTTTCAGAAGTACAGAACTGTCTTCATTTGCTTCATGAGCAGAGATTGGGAAAACATAGTTTACCCCTTTTCAACCCCTTAGGGGTCGATTTTGTAAAAATCTCTTCTTAGTGGTCACTGATGTCATGGAAGGAATACCAACTGTCTCTATCTGTCTGCAGTCTCCTGTGACTTGTTTTTATCTCAGAACACTGAGCTCCACAGCTGACCAATCAGAGGGAGGGGGGTGCAAGCATTACCCCTTTGGGAAAACACAGAGGAATTTCACATTACCCTTTTTAACCCGTTTTGAAGCTGTTTTTGATCCATCGGGGAGTAAACCGGTATAGGGCTGCCATTTCACACATCGCTTTCCCCTTCCGGGAAAGAGCTGGATCTGAAGCAGTTTGCCATTTCAGACTGCACCACTTTTTCCCGCTTTCCCCCCACCATTTTTCGCTCCGGCTTTTTTAACGTTTGCTTTAGAGCGCTAGAGCGCTATAACACAACACTCCAGGCATTCCAAGGGGGTCAATATAATGCTGTTGTGCTGTACTGTTATAGCGTTATAGGGCTATAAAGCAAACGCCCCCCCCCCCCAAAAAAACCGGACAACAAACTCATGGGGCAAAAAA
>NW_015167618.1:151265-163451 GCF_001447785.1 Gekko japonicus
AAGGTCACACCAGCAGCTGTAAGTGGAGGAGTGGGGAATCAAAACCCGGTTCTCCCAGATTAGAGTCCACACTCCTAACCACTACACCAAACTGGGAATGAAACCAGGCTCGTAGCCAGGAATTTCTAAGTCAGGGGGCATTTAAATTTCTCAGGGGGCACTTGGCACTGGCTAATTTAAATAATTTAATTATTCAAAGGTGGAAGGCAGAGCTGATCCCTGCGGATAAAAAGGGAAGCTGGGGAGAGGAATCCTCACCATTCAAAGGGAGGGGCGGAGCTAAGCTCTGAAAATAAAAAGGGAAAGGGGGGGGGGAGAGGAATGGAAGCAAAATCATGGGCTCCGAAGCTGAGGGAGGAACTGGGCAGTGTGGCACTTGCTTTGCCAGTTTGGGAATGGAAGGGATGAAGGCGGTCAGGGCTTGCCTTGCTGGCCAGTGAGAGATGAGAGCAGAGCAGCAGCGTGTGGGATAATCCAACCCCAGGGGCTTGACTTGCCAGCCGAAGAGAGGCAAGAGAGAGCAGGAGTAGCAGCATGAGATTGGAGGCAGGGCTCGCCTTGCCGGCCGGCGCAAAACACAAGAAAGAGCAGCGGCGCGGGATTGGAAGGCGGGAGGGCACAGGGCTTGCCTTGCCCAGAGAGAGCGGCAGGCAAGAGAGGGCGGCACGGGGCTTGCTGCTGGCGGCAGTGAGTGCAATAAGTAACATTAAAAATTGGAAGTGGGGTGGGGGCCTGGGCTAGGTAGGAAGTGGGAGGGCTTGGTGGCAAGTCAGGGGGCCGGGCCCCGAAAGGCTCCAGTGTCGCTACTGGCCTGAATGAACCCCAGGTCTCCAGATTACAGCCTGCCGTTCTTAACCACTACACCATGCTGGCTCTGTGGAATAAATAATACTGGCGGTGTGGAGTACATCAAATCCACAGAGCAAGAGTCTTACGATGTAAGCAGGGGTCATTTCCTGCAGGAGCACACAGGAGCGGAGCTCCGGCAGTATAGAGCCCAGGGGGCGGGCACATGTAACAAGCCCCACCCCCTGCTCCCAGCAGCCCTCAGTCAGAGCAAGAAGCAGCCAGGTAAGTTGCAGAGCTCCCCCTGGCTCCCCGGTCCAAAACAGTCCAGTGGCACCTTTAAGACCAAGTTTTATTCAGGTACAAGCTCTCCCTCCTCTGCGAGGACATATCTGCACGTTCCCCCGTCCCCCCCAATAGCTAGCAATCCAAAACAGTCCAGTGAAGCCTGAGCGGTGGGTGTTGCCTTCTGACACACTTCCGGTGATGTCAGGGGTGTGTGGCCTATGCAAATAAGTTATGCTAATGAGTTATGCTAATGAGCTCCTGCACCTCTTTTTTCTACGAAATGACCCCTGGATGTAAGGTTTATTCCCAAACTGAGTCTTGCGTGAGTCAGACAGATGCTCATGAAAGAAGTTAAGGTGAGAGGAAATGAATCAGATCTTAAGAACCTTGGAGTGAGAAATGAGTTATGAGGGGACCCTCCCCCCCCCAGCACAGGAAAAGATTCCCTGCCTGCCACCAAGCCTCTCAAAAAGGGAGAAGAGACCTAGAACAGAGAATGAGTGGGTATGAGGTCAGCAGAGTACCATCAAGTGAATCATTGGAGCCTTGTAAAACTGGAAAGCCATTTAGAAATCAAGATGACAGGAATGCTCAGCGCAGCAAGCATATTAGTGAAAACAAGCAGTGCCTCAAATAAATTCCTATACATGCTGTTATGAAAGAGTATCCTGGTATGAATGTCCTCCTGATATAACTGGTCAATTTTTAATTTCCCTAGCCATTTTTATTTAAAAGGACAGCACAATCCCTGAATCCTCCTGGTCACTAGAAGTACTTGACCAGGTGATTTCCCACACACTGGACTTCCTCCTGATTTTCATGGCAGTGGATCCACAAGGATTGGAATCAATTTGGACAGGGTTCTTCCAAATTGTCTGTCCTCCCTCTGCATTTTCACAATTGTGGAGTCAACTTTATTAATTTATTCCAGCACATGCCTTCAATAATCAGGATTTTCTTTTATTTTTTTTAAATGATTTTTATGTAGAACTTTTTGAGGGACTACAGAATAAAATGAGGGGCAAGGGGAAAGAATAAAAGGCAAAATTACCAAAAACATAGTATAAAGGGCATTTTTTGCAAATATAAAGGACAATCCTTGATTCAAATACTTGAATTGTTAGGAAAAATATATAACTTTAAAAACCACTATAGCAGCCTGCTCAAAATTCTACCATTTTCTCATAATATATTAACATTTTTGTCCTATCTTATCAATCTTATCAGTTATATGATAAACCATGAATAACCTCCTAAAAATGTGTATATAATTTTAACCTAACAAGTTTGTTGTGATAGTAATCATACAAAAGAAAACATTTTAGTATTTCACACTAAAACTATCATATAATATAAACCAACTGCATGACTACAAAGACTGGTTATAGTAATCATAGAAAACTCACAAATTATTGTCAAATTAGTTGCTGTAGATTTTCCTGGATGTGTGGCCGTGGTCTTGGCATTGTAGAACCTGACGTTTTTGTCAAATTCATCTTTCAATCTATGATTAACAAAGTTTATTTATCAGGATTTTCAAGGGAAGGTGCTGTCATTATCTTCACTGTCACACCATTACCTGGGCTCATTCTCTCACCCGGTTTTGAATGCTAGTGGCTTAGCTCTTGAATCCATGGACTGATAACAAAGGTAGATTGGTGGCAGTGAATAGCCACAGCCAGCCCCCCACCTGCCTGGTTTTATTGGACAGGTCTGGAGGTTACGACTTCTGACAAGTCTGAGCCAGGGTACCTTTCAGTTCAGAAATTATATCCTGCTTCATTTAAACAAACAAACAAACAAACAAACATTGATCTGTACACATACACACCATGACTCAGCCGTCTAGTTCACAAGGCAGCTAAGAGAAGATGAAACTCAACCCCCGTTCCTTATTTCTCACAGGTGCCACCACAGGCGTTTAAGAGATTTGACTAGGACTACCAGCCTCCTGATGGTAACTGGAGATCTCCTAGGATTACAAACAATGTTCCCTCTAAATTGAGTAAGTGTGAGCTAGCTCACAGTTTTTTAGCCTCCGGCTCCCACATTTTGTCTTAGCTCCAGAGCAAACTAATTTATGCAGGAGCCAAATCGCTCACTCACAATTTTAAAGCCAGTAGCGCACAAAGTAGAATTTTTGCTCACAAGACTCCACAGCTTAGAGGGAGCATTGATTACAACTGATCTCCAAGCAACAGAGTTCCATGTTCACTTAGAGAAATAGCCACTTTGGAAGGTACACTCTATGGTCTTTCTCCAAACCCCGCCCTCTTCAGGCTCCACCCCCCAAATCTCCAGGTATTTCCCAGCCTGGAGCTGGCAAAGCTAGATCTGACAGATATCTGAAGAAGTGACCTCTGTATTGTTCATTAGTCTGTTTCATGTTTTATATTAGTTCCAAGATACTGAAATCTGCAGTCGTTCCAGCCCAGGTTGTACTCATGGCCAGGTAACCTGGCCAGAGGACTTGTATGAAGGACTCTGTTGGGCCTTGTGTTTCTCCTGAATAAAGTTACTTTGCATTAATTAAAAGAGTCCCTCTGCATATTCCTGAATGGCCACAGAATCTTACAGGCTCTGACTCATGAAAGTTCATATTTAAATAAACGTGATTAGTCTTTTAAGGTGCTGCTGGAATTTTGCTACAGCAGAACACAGGGCTACCCATCATTAATAAGGTAATAAAAACAAGGCCTGCTAAGGTAATTAAAACAACTGACAGGCAGCCTTTCCAATTCAGGATGCAGCTGCTGCTCTATAAAGCCAGTTTGGTGTAGTGGTTAAGTGGACGGACTCTAATCTGGGAGAACCAGGTTTGATTCTCCAATCCTCCACTTGCACCTGCTGGATGACCTATGGCAAGCCGTAGTTCTGATAAGAGCTGTTCTTGACAAAGAGCACTTTCTGTCAGTGCTCTCTCAGCCCCACCTACATCACAGGGTGTCTGTTGTGGGGAGGGGAAGGGAAAGGAGTTTGTAAGCCGCTCTGAGACTCCCTTGGGTAGTGCAGGGCGGGGTATAAATCCATCTTCATCTTCTAAGGGCCAGCAAGGCTGCAGTCACACATGCAGTTTGTAATGATATAGTGGTGTTATCTGAGCGGAATAAATGGGCCCCCCAGAAGAGGACATCTGCCCCCTGTGGCACATTCGTCAGCAGCCCGTGCTGTTCCACAGTGGAAGTGGATCAAACAGATGCTGGAGAAAGTCCGGTATTGATTGCCCGTGGTTTCCTCTGGGCTTTCTGATGTCTGAACTCTTCTGCAGCGAAAGGAAGAGACATCTGAACTTGCAGATCCATTTCTGCCACAGTTTTTTTTAAAGTTGCAGCCTATATGCACATATGCGCATGAGCACATACGCGCATTGATCTGCCTGCGTTTAAATTTGGTGTAGTGGTTAAGTGCGCGGACTCTAATCTGAGAGAACTGGGATTGATTCCCCACTCCTCCACTTGCAGTTGCTGGATGACCTTGGGCAAGCCATAGTTCTGTCAGAGCTGTTCTCTCAAGGACAGTTCCTGAAAGAGCTCTCTCAGTACAGCCTACCTCACAGGGTGTCTGCTTGTTTGTTTGTTTGTTTGTTGTGGGGAGGGGAAGGGAAAAGCGTTTGTAAGCCACTCTGAGACTCTGAGTGAAGGGCAGGGTATAAATCCAATCTCTTCTTCTTCTTGTTCTAAATAAAACTCACCCTTACAGCTCATCCCATGGTCGAAGCGCAACACTAATGTGGATGGAACAGCTGTGTGGAACAGCCCCAGGGCTATTTTTGGCCACGCCCAGCAGGAACTCATTAGCATAATAGGCCACACCCAGCAGTAGAAAGTCATTAGGATTGGCTACATTAGGGTTGTGTGGCCTAACATGCAAAGGAGTTCCTGCTACAAAAAAAGGCCCTGGGTTTTGACAACAAACAAGGTAAACAGAATAAGAAGCAAAAGGTGGGTGTGGCTGGATGACCACACTTCTGGTAATGTGGGGGTGTGGCCCAATAGGCTAATGAGCCGTGCAATCGGGGGTGTGGCCTAATATGCTAATGGGTTTCTGCTGCTGGGTGTGGCCTATTATGCTAATGAGTTCCTACTGGACGTTTTCTCCAAAAAAAGCCCCATGGAACAGCTGCGCGGGTAACCCGCCCCAGGGTGTGTGGCCTTAATGAAATGCTCTGCTGCACTTCAAACTGGTACAGCCTGAGGCGCCACCATACCGCGCCAAGCCGCCAGTGTGACTGCAGCCAAGGAGACAACTCTGTGCTGCACTTTCCTTCGGTACAACTGGGAAGATTTATATAACGTAACCTATTTAACATATTTATTTAACATAGATGGTGCGCAGGAATTCAATACAGTACAGAAGGGCAGTCTTGGGTATTACCCCTCAACTGTGGAATTCTCCTTCCTGAGGACTGGATAACCTAGGATAGAAGGGATACTTAACCTTACCATGAACCACTTAAGGCAGGCTACAAGTCCACTTATGACATATACTCTGTCTCCCTTATGACACACAATAGATTAGCATGTTCCGGGAAAATATTTTCAGTTTAAGAAGAAGAAGAAGAAGAGATTGGGTTTATACCCCACCCTCCACTACCCAAAGGAGTCTCAGAGTGGCTTACAAACTCCTTTCCCTTCCCCTCCCCACAACAGACACCCTGTGAGGTAGGTGGGGCTGAGAGAGCTCTTGACAGAAACTGCTCTTTTTCAAGGACAGCTCTTGTCAGAGCTACGGCTTGCCCAAGGTCATCCAGCAGGTGCAAGTGGAGATGGGGAGAATCAAACCTAGTTCTCCCAGATTAGAGTCCGCGCACTTAACCACTACACCAAACTGGCTCTTAAACCATTTCATGACAGCCATTATTACTTCTGTCATTTTTTAGCAAGTGACACTTGGAAAGGCACGTTGATTTCCCACCATTGGCAATTTATGTATGAACAAGCCCCACTCATTAGAACTTGCAATAAAGAGCCGTAGAATCAAACTGATTTCTGTTATCACCTTTGTGATATTCAACAGTGGCCCAACCAAGCCTAACAGGCATCACTCATGAAAACACTCTGAACAGCTGAGTTGTGCTCTTAATAGGAATCTACTCCAGAAACTACAGAATATCCTGATAAGATCAGCAAGAAGACTGTCCAGCATATGATTCGGTCTCACACTTCCCCTGAGATGAAAAGCCAACAAAAGCACCGGCATTTTTTTAAACTGTCATTGAGACAATTGAAGCCCAAGCAGAACAATTATAGAGACGCATGTCTAGGCAACTCCTGTTGCCGCCTTCTTACCAAGACTCGCCTGCAGTGAAACATCAGCTGTTTGAAAAGCAAATATGTACAGTATCTGAATCAGCATTCCTCATGGCAAGAATTCTGTCGATGCCATTGTCTGCAGTTGACTCCACCACAGAAATTCCCCTGCTCTTGCAGACTTTTGGCAGCTTCCCTTTCCAACCTTTTCTCAATTACTGGCACTTAACAATGGGGGAGCCACTGATATCAATAGCTATCGCCGTTACTAAGGCCATCGATGAACAGGCAGGAGACAATTCATGGCCTTCCCGGAGCTACAAGGAGGAAAGGAAACCTTTCTAATAGGCTACTAAAACAGGGATGGTTTTAGATCTAAAAGCCAAAAGATAACCCCAAGCCAATGGCAGCTAAATATAGTAATAACCCTGACCTGAATAGCCCAGGCTAGCCTGATCTTGTTAGATCTCACCATCTAAGCAGGGTTGGCCCTTGTCAATATTTGGATGTGAGACCACCAAGGAATACCAGGGTTGCTGCACTGAGGCAGGCAATGGCAAACTTCTGGGTAGCAGTGTGTGTGAACGAGATATTGGGGTACGAGTGGACCAAAAGTTAAATATGAGTAGACAGTGTGATGTGGTTGGGGAAAAAATGCAAATGCGATCTTGGGGGTGTATCAACAGAGGCATAGCACCCAGATTCCAAGATGTCATAGTCCCACTGTGCACTGCATTGGTGAGGCTGCAGCTGGAGTATTGTATGCACTTCTGGAGGCCGCACTTCAAAAAGGATGTGGACAGAATGGAGTGGGTGCAGAGGAGAGCAATGAGGATGATCAGGGGCCTGGAGACCAAGCCCTACGAGGAGAGGCTGAGGGACTTGGGAATGTTCTGTCTGGAGAAGAGGAGGTTGAGGAGGGGATATGATTGCTCTCTATAAGTATTTGAAGGGCTGTCGCTTAGAGGAGGGCAGGGAGCTGTTCCTGTTGGCAGCAGAGGAGAGGACTCGCAATATTGGGTTTTAAAGGTAAGAACCGGTATCTGGAAGCGAATCCGGTATGCTATCGGCAGCCAGTGCAATGCCTTCAGGGCAGGTTGGTCTACCAGTGTTAGTATTATCTATTCTCTCAAGCAGAGGTTTTTCACATCACCTGACTCGATCCTTTCAGCTGAAAGTACTGGGGATTGAATTTGGGACCTTCTTATCCATGGGAGACGGTCTGTCCCTGAGGTCCCCATCCCCTTTTCTGTTTGATTCATGTTTCTCTTGGGGGCTTTCACAATGCAATCATCACCCCCCTGGGAGCAGAGGAGAGGACTCGCAATATTGGGTTTTAAAGGTAAGAACCGGTATCTGGAAGCGAATCCGGTATGCTATCGGCAGCCAGTGCAATGCCTTCAGGGCAGGTTGGTCTACCAGTGTTAGTATTATCTATTCTCTCAAGCAGGTTTTCCACATCACCTGTTACTCGATCCTTTCAGCTGAAAGTACTGGGGATTGAATTTGGGACCTTCTTATCCATGGGAGACGGTCTGTCCCTGAGGTCCCCATCCCCTTTTCTGTTTGATTCATGTTTCTCTTGGGGGCTTTCACAATGCAATCATCACCCCCCTGGGCCATTGTTTGAACCCATGTATGATGAATGGATTTAAATTACGGAGGGAAAAGTATGGCTGGATATTAGAGAAAAATTAGTTTTACAGTAAGAGTAGTTCAGCAGTGGAATAGCTGCCTGGGGAGGAGGTGAGCCCCCCTCACTGGCAGTCTTTAAACAGAGTCTGGACAAACTCTTATCAAGTATGTTTTAGGCTGATCCTGCACTGAGTAGGGGGTTAGACTAGATGTCCTGTCTGGCCCCTTCCAACTCTGTGATTCTGTAACCACTTCTAGCTGCAGCTACAAGTGGAAGGGATTTTCTTTTTTCAGTATTGTCTCAGCACACCTGTTGCAGCTGTTCAGGAAGTGCATGGGATGCTGGAAGGGCACAGGAGATACTGCAGTAGGGACACGCAAAAGGCTAATATCCAGTGTGGATAATGAGACCAGTGAGTCTGAGGTTAGGTCAAGTGTGAAAGTGAGGACCGTGCACTGAGTAGACATTGCCTCTTGAGGCTGGCGTTCATTGAGAGGCAGGGGAAAGTGGGTGCTTGCTGGAGCACAGCTGGTGGGAATGGTCAAGAAAGACATGCACTGAGTAGACATTGCCTCTCGAGGTTGGTGTTCATTGAGAGGCAGGGAAAAGAGGTTGCTTGCTGGGGCACAGCTGGTGGGAATGGTCAAGAAAGACTGGGGGGGTGCCTGGCTGGATTCCCGGGGAAAGGGCTCTGTGCACCTTTTAGCATTTTGCCTTGCGTACCAAATAACTAGTACTGTGCTTCATACAGCCAAGCTTAGTGACGCAGCCCAGCCAGCTTGTTTGAAATCAGGAGACACCATCCGTATTCCAAACTATCCTTCACCTTGCAAAAGCCCTTCACGTGGGGGAGGAGTGGGGAATCAAACCTGAATCCCCAGATTACAGTCGTCGTGGTCGTCGTCAGGGGTCGTTTCATAGAAAAAGAGCTAGGGGAACTCATTAGCATAACTCATTAGCATATGCCACACCCCCTGACATCACCGGAAGTGTGTCATAAGGCCACACCCCCTGACATCACCGGAAGTGTGTCATAAGGCCACACCCCACAGTGCAATAGCCTGCAAAGTACACTGGGCCCAAGGCCACCCAGAGAGTACTGAAACTCTCTGAGCCAAAACATTGACCCAATTACTATATGGGACATTTGTAGGGCCACCAGCTCCTGTTTTGCTTCCCAGGAGAGAGTGCAATCTAACTTTCTAAGGACAATTCTACAGGTCCCGAGGTCCGTGCCTAATGCTCCGTTGAGATGGAGACGGGCAGCATTAGAGTTGAAGCATGGGTACGAATGTATGGCTACAAAGACACTTTAATCCCCAAGGTTTATTCCCACTTATATAGAAAGACAACTTTCAGTCTAACTGGCTCAAGTCTGTTCAGAGCTGTATTGTCAGGACTGGTTTCTCTCCTCACGCTCCCCTATTTGTGTGATTATGATCAGGCGAAGAGATTAGTTAAACAGAGGGCTGAGAATGCCAAACTGATATTGCTAGCCTACAATATGTGTATGTATGGTTCAAACTTTGAAAACATTGTGAAACCGGCAGCTTATCTGAAATCTTTAGAAATAAATGGATTCAGAAGGGCGCTTACCCTGGCATGGTGTTTGGCTTTCCCTTCTGCGGTACCGGAAGGTAGATATAACAAAACTCCCTGTCTGGAAAGGCTTGGCTCCTGTCTGCTAAGAGAGGTTGAAACCATAGAGCACATGGGGGGGGGTTAGCTGCCCATATTATAACGAAGCTTGTGATGATATTATTAGTCTGTTGTTCAGCAAATTCTCTAGTCTCACTGAAAAGTTAGACTTGATTACCTTCTATCTGATAAGAATGCCAAGATTACTCATCAAGCGGCTAGATTCTGTCTGGTAAGTCTGTTCAGAGCTGTATTGTCAGGACTGGTTTCTCTCCTCACGCTCCCCTATTGTGTGATTATGATCAGGCGAAGAGATCAGTTAAACAGAGGGCTGAGGACATAAGAATGCCAAACTGATATTGCTAGCCTACAATATGTGTATGTGTGGTTCAAACTTTCAAAATATTGTGAAACCGGCAGCTTATCTGACATCTTTAGAAATAAATGGATTCAGAAGGGCGCTTACCCTGGCGTGGTGTTTGGACCTCCCTTCTGCGGTACTGGAAGGTAGATATAACAAAACTCCCTGTCTGGAAAGGCTTGGCTCCTGTCTGCTAAGAGAGGTTGAAACCATAGAGCACATGGGGGGGGGGTTAGCTGCCCATATTATAACGAAGCTTGTGATGATATTATTAGTCTGTTGTTCAGCAAATTCTCTAGTCTCACTGAAAAGTTAGACTTGATTACCTTCTATCTGATAAGAATGCCAAGATTACTCATCAAGCGGCTAGATTCTGTCTGGTGGTATTTAGGTCTCGGAAACTGTGCTGCAACTACAGTTTAATTTTAAATTGTTTTATATGGTCTACTGCATGCCTGAATTTTTAAGTGTGTTTTATATGATTGGTCAAGTGACCATAATAAAGAAAGAACGAATGAATCTACTATCAGTTACAGGCAGTGTTCCCTCTAAGCTGAGTTAGTGTGAGCTAGCTCACAGTATGTTAGCCTCCGGCTCACACATTTTTTGTCTGAGCTCAGGAAGGAGGGCTCCAGAGGCAAACTAATTTAGTCAGCAGCCCAACAGCTCGCTCACCACTTTAATGCCGGTAGCTCACAAAGTAGAATTCTTGCTCACAAGACTCCACAGCTTAGAGGGAACAGTGGTTACAGGTTTCAGTACAAGGTGCTGTTTATCACCTACAAGGCCCTTCATGATCTGGGACCCACCTATCTAAAGGACTTCCTCTCCTACTGTGGTCTGCCACGGCAGCTTTGATCCTCTGAGCAAAACCTTCTGAGGACCCCCCCCCAAAAAAAACTGGTAAGATCAACAAACTGCCCACTCATGCACATTCTCTGAGCTGGCTCCCATCTTGTAGTATGGCCTCCTTGAGAAGGTCAGGACAACACATGTGAAAAACAGAAATATTCAGGGGGGCATTCTTGTAAAGAAATTAGCACGATAGTGAGATAGGATGGTCCAAAAGGGCATCTCTGTTTAGGGGTATGTGTGTGTGGGGGTACTATGTTGCCTTGTACCTTCGTAATCCCACATTCTGCATGTATTTAACTGTACCATCTAAGCCCTGCCAAGCAAAGAATTCAAGACTGTGAAGAAGGGCAGTCTTGGATATTTCCCCTCAGCTGTGGAGTTCCCCTTCCTGAGGGACTCAGCTTTAACTGAGCCTGTGCACTTTCCTGAAGTGGTGTGAGATGTTTTTATTTAAATTGGGTTTGGATAATCTCGGACAGAAGGGATAATTAACCTTACTGTTGCCCATTTAAGGCAGGCGACAAGTCCACTTATGACACATGCTGTGTCTCCTTTATGACATGCAATAGATTAGCATGCCCTGGGGAAACATCTTCGGCATAAGCCATTTGGTAATACCCATTGTTACCTTTGTCTTTGTGCTATGCCTTTCGCATTATCATTTAGTCTTGTATTCATTTTAAAAAATATTTTATGTATTTTAATTCATTTATATCCTACCTTTCTTCCCAATGGAGACCCAAAGCAATTTACATCATTCTCTTCTGTTCCACTTTATCTTCACAAAACCCCTGTGAGGTAGGTTAGGCTGAGAGAGTGTGACTGGCCAAAGGTCACCCAGCGAGCCTCCATGGCGTGAGTTGGGGAATTGAGTGGGAAATTGAGTGGGGAATTGAGTGGGGAGCGGTGGCGCAGGGAGCAAAAGCACCTGCCTTAACATCTAGCGAACAGCCTGTAGGCTGTTCGAGACCCACCACGGCCGGAGTGAGTACCCGGCCCTAGTCCCAGCTCCCGCCCCCCCCAGCGGTTCGAAAGCCTTAAAAACAACTTGCGAGTAGATGAATGGGTACCTGCCTTAGAAGGCAGGGAGCACCCTCCTCCATTGGGAGGTGGGGTAGGACTCTAGCAGCGGCGATTCGGCGAGTGGCGGCGGCGGAGTGGTGTGTAATGGCGGCGGCAGGCAAGGTGGCGAGCGGAAGTAAAGAAAGATGTAACATTGAGCGGTGGACCGGCGGCAGAGGCGGAGCCAGGAAGCACAAAGACCCAGCGGCACAGGCGCGGTGGAGCCTGAGGAACGGAGCCGGAACCACGCTGCGGTCGGCGTGACGAATGGCCCGTCGACTCCAGAAGACCACCGAGAAGTCTGAAGGAAA
>NW_015167618.1:164185-164522 GCF_001447785.1 Gekko japonicus
TTTTATCCGTTCTACCCGACCGCTCAGCAATTTCATGGAGTGCCCAAAAGTTCTTGTGAGAAAGGGAGAAAAGTACCTCTTTCTCACCTGCTCTATCCCATTCATAATCTTATAAACCTCAATCGTGTCACCCCTCAGACGTCATTTCTCCAAGCTAAAGAGCCCTAAGCGCCTTAACCTTTCCTCATAGGGAAAGTGTTCCAACCCTTTTATCATTCTAGTTGCCCTTTTCTGCACTTATTCCAATGCTATAATATCCTTGTTGAGGTGTGGTGACCAGAACTGTACACAGTACTCCAAATGAGGTCACACCATTGATTTATACAGGGGCATGATG
>NW_015167618.1:164693-166152 GCF_001447785.1 Gekko japonicus
TGTGCATCACCTTGCACTTGGCCACATTGAACCCCATTTGCCATTTTGACGCCCACTTGCCCATCCTTGACAGATCCCTTTGGAGTGTCTCACAATCCTCCCTGGTTTTCACCACCCTGAACAACTTCATATCATCCGCAAATTTAGCCACTTCACTGCTTACTCCCAACTCCAAATAATTAATGAACAAGTTAAAAAGCAGTAAACCACGTACTGATCCCTGTGGTACCCCACTACTTACCACCCTGTGTCATGAGACATGTGTCATCGCCCTCTGTGGAGCGGCGTGCTCTATTCAGTCTGTAAAGACCACCTTGCTTGTGGAAAAGTCCGGGGTACTCAATCACCCCATCTAGGGTTGACAGGTCCCCTCTGGCCACTGGAGGGGGATGGGAAGTATGGTTGCCATATCCAGATTGGGAAACTCCCGGAAATTTGTGGGGGACAGGGCCTGGGGAGGACAGGGACCTCAGTGGGGTACAATGCCATCGAGTCCACCCCCCCAAAGGGAACTGATCTCTGTCATCTGGAGATGAGCTGTAATTCTGGGGGATCCCCAGGTCCCACCTGGAGGCTGGCATCCCTAACCCCAGCCCATGGGCTAAAACAAGGCCCAGAGTGCCATGGAGAGGTGTACACCATCTGGCCTGCAAAGACCACCTCAGGAAAGTCCCAGGTGTTCGATCTAAGAATCTCTAGACAGCCATGAGTTCAAGTTATTTATTTATTTAGTTATTATTTAATTTATATCACGGCCTTCCTGCCAGGGCAGGCTCAGGGCGGCTTACATAGGGTGTATAAAACAGCTAAAATGAAATTAAATAAAATCACAAGAATATAATTATAAAACATAACATAATATGAAGTGCTAGTGCAATTTAATTGCATGTTGTGTAGAGAAGCACTTTGTTTGATTTGTCTCGAGCTGACTGCCAATCAGTTTCTTAGGTGACCGTGAAAGTGACTGAAAAGCTTGTCTGTATCACGAGACTAATCATAATTTTAGACCTCATGGGTGTTTTTCTTAATCATCTCTTTTCGCAGGGGAAAATGTTACCATTTCTTGATAAAAAGCACTGAAACGAGCAACCAAAGTTCAGCTCCTTTTAAGGGCAGGGTGACCAGAACTGGTATTCCAAATGCAGCCACGATTGACAAGGGTGTTACTAGAATGTCCTTTTCCTAACAGTTCCCATAGTGCAATTCATCCTTTTCATAGCCATTCAACACTGAATTAATGTTTTGGTGTAGTGGTTAAGTGTGCGGACTCTAATCTGGGAGAACCGGGTTTGATTCCCCACTCCTCCACTTGCACCTGCTGATGTGACCTTGGGTCAGTCACAAGCTCTGGCACAGCTGTCCTTGAAAAAGAGCAGTTTGTGTCAGAGTTCTCTCAGCCCCACCCACCTCACAGGGTGTCTGTTGTGGGGAGGGGAAGGGAAAGGAGTTTGTAAGCCGC
>NW_015167618.1:166232-167397 GCF_001447785.1 Gekko japonicus
TCTTCTTCTTCTTCTTCTTCTTCTTCTTCTTCTTCTTCTTCTTCTTCTTCTTCTTCTTCTTCTTCTTCTTCTTCTTCTTCTTCTTCTTCTTCTTCTTTGAACTACCCACTGTGATCCCAAGATCTGTCCAATTGGGGTAGTCACATCCATTTCAGATCCCCTAAGTGTATATGAAAGTAGAGTTTGGGGCTCCAGTGGGCATAACTTTCTATTCATTGCCAATTTAATAATTCCAGAGGGGCAGCCACACTAGCAAGTCCATAGCCATGGTGGGGCATTTTGGTGCAATGCCCCCCCCCAATTAGCCCTGCCCCTTCTCTTCCCATCCCTCCCGGTCTCCCTTCCCCATCACTCCAGAGCCTGTGTGAGCTGTCACACCTCTCCAACTGTAGGAAGAATACCCAATGAGCCTATACGTCTCCAACAGTCGGAGAGGCATGAGGGAGGTCTTCTTCCTACTTCTGCAGCCAACTTTGGCTGTAGACGGGATATCTCTCTCCCCTCCCCCACTTTCCTCTCTCTCCTGCCTCCCCGGGATTTCCCAACGCCCCACCAGCCAAAAATTTCTGGCTACGGCCCTGCACATTAGTTTGTTTCAGCAAAACTCAACAGAAGGCCAGTGGTACCTTAAAGATTAACAAAATGTATTTCAGCATAGACGTATACATGTCTTATACTGAATTAGACCATTGGTCCACCCACCAGCCTACTTAGAATGGTAGTGCTCTCCAAGGTCTCAAGCAGAGGTCTTTCACATCACCTACCACCTGGAGATACCGGGGACTGAATCTAGGACTGTCTGCACGCCAAGCAGATGCTCTACCACTGAGCATCACTTCTTCAGATACATCTTTAAGGTGCCACAGGACTTCTGTTTTACATTGTTGTTTTGTCGCCAACTCACCCAAGAGAGGTCCTTGCAGATTAGGGTTGCCAAGTGGCACTTACCTTGCCGGCGGGGGACTCCCGTGTGGATCCCGGCGCGCGCGCCGCATGCACGTCACAGGGAAGTGACGTCATGACGCCGGGCATGCTGGGGGCGGGGCCACGACCATACAAGGGAAAACCATAGAGTTTTCCCTTGTATGGCCATGGCCCCGCCCCCAGTGTGCCCGGCGTCATAACGTCACTTTCCTGTGACGTGCACGCTGGGGCGGGGTTTCCC
>NW_015167618.1:168100-173276 GCF_001447785.1 Gekko japonicus
TGGGGCGTGTTTCCGCCCCCCGGGGTGACTTGGCAGCCCTATTGCAGATCCTGGGCAATTCCCCCCCCCCCGAATAGTTTTGTTTCATCTGCCTTGCCTCAGCTTTTTCAGCCCTGGCCCCTACTTGGTGGAATGAGCTCCCATATGAGATCAGGGCCCTGCGGGACCTTTTACAGTTCCGCGGGGCCTGCAAGAAGGAGCTCTTCCGCCAGGCTTTTCGTTGAGGTGGCGGGCATCCACATTCTATCAGGCCTCCCCTCCAGTGGATCAGATCTGTGTCGTCATCGGGAACCCAGATTATGCTAGACCTCATCTGTTGAAGCGCTGTCTAGAAATATGGGAATCAGTCATGGTATTTGAATTGCTTTTTAACTGTCTATATATTCTTTATGGTGGAACCCGCCTTGAACCCACTATGCAGGGAGGGCAGGTTGCAAATCTAATAAAACAAAAAATAAAATAAAATAAATACTTCCCTGGTAGTTGACTCAAAACAATGAGTGAATAAGTTCAAGAGCCTCTGCCCCCACTATCAGTCATTGTGTTTAATCATTTTGACTACAATTATGCCTTCCACCCCGGGGGTACATGGTAGACGAACAGGCTCGCAGTTTCCTGGTTCTCCCACCCATTGATCCCTTATTACCACTGGAGCTAGCTTGATGGAAATCATCGTCTCAAGGGGGATGTGCATTAGTTTCCCAACAACCCCTCATTCATTCCCCTCCCCTCTCCTGTTCCACCTCCTCTCAACCCCAACACCTCTTCTTTCCAGCCACTTCAACCACAGCACAATAAACATGAGGAGAGGAGGAGGAGGAGGAGGAAGAACACTAATTATTCAGATCATTTGGTCAATGAAAATGAATGGGATAATGAGCAAAGGTTAGGAAAATACCCTAAAATTCCTCCTTGTAGCTCAGTTGCCCTGGCAGCCAGGAGTTGGACATGCCCTTGAGCCAGTTTGGTGTAGCAGTTAAGTGCGCAGACTCTAATCTGGGAGAACCGGTTTTGATTCCCCACTCCTCCACTTGCAGCTGGCTGGATGACCTTGGGCAAGCCATAACTCTGGCACAGCTGTTCTTGAAAAAGAGCAGTTTCTGTCAAGGGTTCTCTCAGTCCCACCTACCTCCCAGGGTGTCTGTTGTGGGGAGGGGAAGGGAAAGGAGTTTGTAAGCCACTCTGAGACTCCCTTGGGTAGTGAAGGGCGGGGTATAAATCCAATCTCCTCCTCTTCTCTTCTTCTTGAATTACTCAGAAGTAATTATTGTCTCTCTCTCTCTCCTCTCCCTACTTCTTCTTCGATGCAGGCACTGTTCACCACAGAAGTGTGATAAATAGAAGATGCCCCAATGCGCATGGAACAGAACATTAGAGATTTGTCAGTCCATAGTAAACCAGAGAGAACAAGACGGGACGTTCCTTGGACCGTTGGTGGAAATGAGATCTCTGGTGATTATCCATTTGGACTGTTTGTATGAGCTGGATGAAAACTAAAAATCTTCAGAATCCTGTGAGTGATTGAGAATATAATACCAGACCTTGCTTAATCACTGCATGGCTAAAGTGATTTATGCTATTACATGTCCTAATGTATATTGGTATGACAACATGACAAATTCTAACTTGTATCATTAACACAAAAGCTAAAGTAGGTTAAGGAAAATAAAAAGCACCCCCTTGTGAAACATTTCCAGGAATTTAGTCACAAAGACAAGGATTTAAGATACTTTGCAAGTTAGAACATACCAACATAATGCCAAGAACTAATTTTTAAAAAATATAGAGAGAGGCATTTTATTGTGGACTGCATTAAGCATCTTAGGGAGCCTCTAAACTATTTTTGTCCATCCGTTCCAAACCTAGCCCATGAAGTAATGCTTAAGTAGCCTGCAGCCAGCATAAGAACATAAGAAGAGCCCTGCTGGGTCAGACCAATGGTCCATCTAGTCCTGCATCCTGTCTCACACAGTGGCCAACCAGTTCCTCTGGAGGGCCAACAACAGGGCATAGAGGCTGAGGCCTTCCCGTGATAAGAACATCAGAAGAGCCCTGCTGGATCAGACCAATAGCCTATCTAGACCAGCATCCTGTGTCACACAGTGGCCTCAACCAGTTTCTCCAGAAGGCCAATAACATGGCAGAGAGGACGAGGCCTTCCCCTGATAAGAACGTAAGAAGAGCCCTGATGGATCAGCACAGTGGTTCATCTAGTCCTGCAGCCTGTCTCACACAGTGGCCTCAACCAGTTCCTTTGGAGGGCCAACAGCAGCAAGGCATAGAGGTTGAGCCCTTCCCCTGATGTCACCTCCTGGCTAGGGTTGCCAGCCTCCAGGTGGGGCCTGGAGATCTCCTGCTTTAACAACTGACCTCCAGCTGACAGAGATCAGCTCCCCTGGAGAAAATGGCTGCTTTGAAGGGTGGACTCTGTGGCATTGCACCATGCTGAGGCCCCTCCCCTCGTCAAACCCTGCCCTCTCCCGGATCCACCCCCAAAGTCTCCAGGTATTTCCCAACCCAGAGCTGGCAACCCTACTCCTGGCTCTGGGATTCAGAAGTTGACTGCCTCTGAACATGGAGGTTCCCCACAGTCACCATGGCTAGAAGCCACTGACAGACCTCTCCTCCCTGAATACAGAACCTTATAGAAGGACCAACATTTACAATGAATAGAACATTTGTAAAAACAGGAGATTCTACTCTGTATGGTCTGCGTCGACCAGAAAGATTTTGTGTCAGTTTTATTCCAGCAGCCCATCATGCTAATGAGAGCCCCACCTTAGCATAAGGTGGCATAAAAATGAGTGCTGCCAGAAAAGCAACGTATGGATTTTAAAAATAAGAACATAAGAACATAAGAGACGCCAAATCAGGCCAAAGGACCATCCAGCCCAACACTCTGTGTCACACAGTGGCCAGAAATACCAGTGCCATCAGGAGGTCCACCAGTGGGGTCAGGACATTAGAAGCCCTCCCACTGTTGACCCCCCCCCAAGCTCCAAGAAGACAGAGCATCACTTGCCCCAGAGTCCCTATCTATACCTTGTGGCTAATAGCCACTGATGGACTTAACACCTGGGCTCTTTCATTAAGAAAACACACGTTATAAAGAAGCATATTCAAACATGTTACCTATACTGATCATTTGAATAAAGCACAGCACAAACATACACATATTTACTCAGCCTAGGGAGCAATCCTATGCAGGTGTAATCAGAATTAAGTCCTGTGATATTCAATGAAGCTTACTTCCAGGCAAGACTGAAGCTATAGTGTGGTACTAACTCCTGCTAGGTTGCAATCCTAACATACAACAAAAACCATGTGAAATCCAGTAAATGATATAATAATATATCCAGTAAATCCAGTAAATGATATAATCCAGTAATTGATATAATAATAACAATAACACTCTTTATATTCAACATACACACACATAAAAGTAAGTCAATAGCCACGGCACAATGAGCATATATATACACCAACTGCTGCTGTTAATTCTCACAAGCAAAGCCTCTCTGATTTTTCTTCTGTTGACAGAATGAAGCCGTCGACGTGCTCCTCCGGATTGTAAATAAGCAGTTTCAGTCAAACTTCCTCAGGACTGCCTTGTGCTGGGGGTTGGACTAGATGACCCTGGAGATCCCTTTCAACTCTATGATTCTATGACTGCAGACAGACCAGAACCAAAGCCTTCAAATATTATACAAGGCAGAACAGAAGCCTCTAATTGGGTTAAACAGCTGCCCCGTCTCTTTTCAGCTTGGCAAAATGGAGAACCGGAGGAGCGCGGTGACTGCTTCATTCTGTCAACAGAAGAAAAATCAAAGAGACTTTGCTTGTGAGAATTAACACCAGCTGGTGTGTATATATGCTCATTGTGCCATGGCTATTGACTTACTTGACTTATTCTATATATATTGAATATAAAGAACGTTATTATTGTTATTATTATAATATCTACTGGATTGTTTTGCACGGTGTTTGTTGTACTTTTGGACTCCTTGTTCACCGTGATCCCTTTTGTTATAAGGTTGCTTAGGACTGCAAGAGAGTCAGTTCCACAGCATGGGATGCATTCCACAGAAACTAATTCTGAACAAGAAGGTGCACAGCATCGGGCTGTTAGAAAACCCATTCAGTTAAAAACAAATGGTCCAGTATTGAAAAATGTCTCCATTCCTACATGCCAAGCCTGCATGCTTCTAGCTGCTTTACACCACCACCCTGACCTCTTAAGGCCCTAGGTAAAAAAACTGGCACAACTATAATAGTTCTACAAACTGTCCTTGGCAAACTCTAGTGCACTTGCAGAGAAACCCCCCCCCCTTGCAAATTACATTAACTTCCAACCAACTGTAGACGTTTGGTTTAAATCTACATTAAGGCAGCACATCAGCAAAGTATCTCCTTCATTGTCCTTGCATCCTTATGCAATTGGCTGAGTACACTACATTTATTAATAGGCAGCATAAAATGTTACAGGAGAACATTTTATTTTATCTTCTCTTGGCATGTTTCAAGGGGAAAGTGGAATTTAAAAAAAACTAGCCCTGGTAGCAGCAGAGTTTCAAATATCTTGCAATTGTATGTACCTTGTTATTATCCCTGCAGCACAAAACAGTATTTGACGTCAGTCCCTCCCAGTATGTGTTTTGGAAGTTCTCCTGGGTTAGAAAGTCAGGTCACTGGGAACACAAAGCAAGGACCATGAAGAGATAAAAATCAGGCAGGAGTTTTCCTGACAACAGAATTTTGGATTCCGGTGGGTAGCCATGTTGGTCTGAGGCAACAGATCAAATTTTGAGTCCAGCGGCACCTTTACGACTAACAAAGTTTAATTCTGGGGATAAGCTTCCATGTGCATGCACAAAATTAAAGGTGCCACTGGACTTAAACTTTGTTTGACATAATTCTATAGAATACATAAGCCGAGGCTCCAAATCACAACCTTCACACCTGATTGGTTGGTGTTGCTCATTTCTCATTGGTCAGAGGTGTCTGGGTGAGACATTTTTTAAAATGATTTTTATTATTTCTCAACACACAACACGAATATCAACAAAAACACATACAAAACAAACAAAACATTAATCTGGAGCACTTTCCATTGATCGCGCTTGACCTTGGGCAAGCCATAGTTCTGATAAGAACTGTTCTTGAAAAAGAGCAGTTT
>NW_015167618.1:173549-178489 GCF_001447785.1 Gekko japonicus
GTGGACCTCCTGATGGCACTGGTATTTCTGGCCACTGTGTGATACAGAGTGTTGGACTGGATGGGCCTTTGGCCTGATCAAACATTGGCATCTCTTATGTTCTTATGTTCTTAAGTGGAGGAGTGGGGAGCTCTCTCAGCCCCACCTACCTCACAGGGTGTCTGTTGTGGGGAGGGGAAGGGAATGGATTTTGTAAGCTCTGAGACACCTTTGGGTAGTGAAGGGCGGGGTATAAATCCAATCTCTTCTTCCTCTCTTCTTCTTTATATATGCATATATAATGGCTATGGTTTATATTTCTCTTTGTGTTTTCTGGTGGTTGTAGCATAAATCACTTAAGATAGTTCTCAATGCATTTATAGAATCGTGACCATGTTTTCTCAAAAGTATCTCCTCTTTTGCTAGTAATAACAAAGTTAATTTGTCCATCTCAGCTGTTTCTAAAAATTTGTAAATTGTTTCTTCTTTTGGTGGTTTTTCTTCTTTTCTCCAATATTTGGCATACAGAATTCTCACAGTAGTTACAACATATATAATCATATAAGCATCCAGTTTTTTATATTTTTCTGGTATTATATTCAATAAAAACAATTCTGGTACAAAAGGTATACTTGTTTCTAGTATTTTTTCTAACATCTCATGTATCCAGAACCAATACTTTTTACTTTTATTGCATGTCCACCACATATGAAAAAAGATCCAACATTTTGTTTACATTTCCAACAATCATTTGACATATTGGGATAAAATTTTGCTAATCTATCTGGTGTTATATAGCATCTATAAAACATTTTGTATATATTTTCTTTATATGAAATGACTCTGGTATACTTTATATTCGTTTTCCATACCTTAAACCATTGATCGAATTCAATGTCATGTCCTGGATTTTGTGCCCATCTGACCATTGAACATTTAACCACCTCATCTGGGTGAGACTTTTTAACAGCTGAGTCTGTGCATTTTATTCAGAAGCGAATAGGACTTCCTTCCTAGAAGAATGGGCTTTACATTGCAGTTGCCTTATTGTTGGGTAGCATATAGATAGTAGCCATGCTCATGCTTTGTAATCTGGTTACACTTGGCTCAAGAGGTCACATACCCAATGCAGTTTAACCAGTGGTGTTTGTTTCTTTTCTCTTTGGGGTTTTTTAAAATTATTTTATAAATATATGTGCGTGTATTAGGGTTGCCATCCCCCTGATGGGGGTGGGGGGGTTCCCTGCTTTCAGGGGCCCCAATCCGTCATCGCCCAGCTGGCCAGTGGGGGGAGCCCCACTCCCAAGCAGGCCCATCCATGCCATGTCCAGCATGATGAATATTTTTTTTTAATTTTTATCTATATCTACTTTATGTGGGGCCTTTGAAAACAGTTCAAAAACTGTAATTGGTCCAAAATGCTGCCTACTGCCAGGATTAGTTACATGGATCATATTGTCCCTGTGCTGAAAGATCTGCCCTCGTTACCTATTTATGGGCACAATTCAAAGTGCTGGTTCTTTCCTTTAAGGCCATAAATGGCTTGGGACCAAGACTCCTGACCATCTCCTCCTGTCCAGACTGCCAGTTAGGTTCTGCATCTCAGGCTCTCCCCCCTCTATGCCCCCACCTTCAGGGCTTTTTCTGTGGTGGCCCCTCACCTCTAAAATGCCCTCCCCCTTGAGGCTTGCCTGGCGCCAACTTTACTTTCTTTTAGATGCCAAACTAAAACACAATTTTTAATTCAACCTTTACTTAGGGGGTTTATCATATCAGCTATCTAATGGTCAACTTTTGTTTTATGGACAGGTTTTATGCTGCTTATGTCCAATGGATCGTGTGTGTGTGTTTTAATCATGTGATTTTTTATTATAAACCACCCAAACAGGACTCTGAAGAAGCGGCATAAAAATATTCTAAACAAACATATGCAGGAAATAACAGAAGTGCACATTCACATGTGTAGTGTGTATGGTGGGTCTATTTTTTTATCCTAGCCACAGATCCTGATTTACAGACTTGTCCATTTTAGGTCGTCTACTGGACCGCAAGGCTAGAAGGTATTTTGGGGAGAAGGAACAGAAATTGAAGTGTTTAAACTGTAGGGTTGGGCACAAACCAGCTGACGAACTAACGTTTGTCATGAATTTTGGGTGGTTTGTGGTTCACTAAATGATATTCACAAACTGAAGAACTGCCATGAACTTCCATGAATTTTTGTGCAGTTCATGGTGGTTCATGAAGAGCAAAAAGCAGCTGAGTGGCGGTTCTACTTCTTAGCTGTTTGGAAACCCTTGCTTTCTGTGAAAAGCTATATGGAGCAGAAAGCAGAAGTTTAAACTTTAAATGGCTCACGAACCAATACAAACCACGTCGGTTCACGAACCAACCTCCTGGTTTGTGTGGGTTTGTGGTTCAGCCACAAACCACAAACCGAATTGCAGAAATGCAGTTTGTGCCCATCCCTATTGTTAAAAATGGAAATAGAGATTTTGGCTAGGAAAGCTTAGAGATCTTTTGCTTAACGCTGAATGATAATCGAATGATAATCGATTAAGCGTTTAAAGACAAGTTAGCAGGCTCTGCTCTGTTTTATAAATAAACTCAAAGGACACACAGAGAATGCTGTCTGATAAACACAAGGGCAGCCACTAAGATGGAAAGAGGAAGTTCTAAAAAGACATTGGAAGGCGTTAATTTTACACTTAATGAGAATCAATTTATTGCTTGATGCTAAAAGATTAAGCTTGCTGGAATTTATAGAACTAGTGGGTCTTGGTAAGAAAAAGAAGCAATACAGAGAGTGGGAATGCTTGGGTTAATCAAAAGAATGAATAAATATAAAATTTAATGTGTGATTGACTTTCTTGGCTTATTTCTACATCTCTAGCTTAAGTGCTGAGCATGCATAAAAAGGAGGAAGTCCCTTATGGGGGAAAGCGACCTCGTAAGGTCAGACGGTGGTTTAAGATACAAGCTAAGAATGGACATCTCCTTGTCTGGGACCTGTTGACAGGAAGCTGATGACTGCAAATTTACCCCATGAAATGGACAAAATTGCTTAAGAGGCGAAACTTGTACTGTGTTATAAAGAAATGTTAATATAGAAAGTCTGGACTAAGCAAACTTAGCCTTATTTGAAATAAGCAAACAGAGGAAGGGTGGTCTTGGAAAATGCTGAGATAGGTATGGGAAGGGGTGAGGGAGAAGCATGTGATTTCTTTAAGCGTTCGGATTAGTTGTACACCCTGGCTGCCAGACCAGTGGCAGTTCAGTGGGAGGGACTTTATTTTCCACACGACGGTGTCAGATATAAAGGGGGTATTTTTGAAGAATTGGGTGTGCCTGCTTTGTTGCTGTGCACCGTCTTGCAAGAGTGTTAAATCCAATAAAAGATCATTCTGCTTCATTGAAAAAAGGTCTGTCTCCAGAATGTTCTTTTCTTGGTAAGAACGAATTGCATTTCTATCACCCATTAAACTGTATGGATTTGAATATATTAAAACTGCTTGTTAGCTGTTTAAAGCCTTAGTGAGCCTAATTTCTGAAGGTAATGTTCCCTGGAAGGCCAGATAATGAAACTGAAGCTCAAATACTTTGGCCACCCAATGAGAAGGGAGCACTCACTGGAGAAGACCCTGATGCTGGGAAAGATTGAAGGTCAAAGAAGACGGGGACTGCAAAGGATGAGATGGTTAGACAGTGTCATAGATGCAACGAACATGAAGCTGAGCAAACTTCAGAGGACGGCGGAAGACCGGAAGGCCTGGCGAGATCTGGTCCATGGGGTCGCGAAGAGTCGGACTCGACTGTGCGACTGAACAACAACAAACAACAACAATGCACAGAGACATTACAACATGCATATAAAATAAATCAATGTCACTTTAGTTACTCTAGTCACTCTAGTTACTGCTGCCAAATTCTAGAGGGTTAGTCATACTCTGCTATAGGTAAAATGCTTTTTGAGAAACAGCTGATAAAAGACACCACATACCACGGAGGAGATCTAAGCCTCCAACTGTAGTCCAGGATCTAGTAGCACCCCCAAACTATGGCACTACTTTGGGACAGGCTGTCTCCACAGTCCACAAGCAGCTTCTCCATTGACCAGCAGCACTTTAGTGTTGTCTGGATTGAGCCTCAGTGTGCTGGCCCTCATCCATCTCATTCTTCCTCCAGGCACCTACTCAGAACTTCTGTAGATCCACCTAGCTTAACTGTTAAGAAGAAACTGAGCTGGGTATTATCCACATCTTGGTGGCACCTCACTCCAAATCCCTGGAGGACCTCTCCCAGCAGTTTTTTTATATATGTTAAATAGCATAGAGGAGGAGGAGGAGGAGGAGAATTGGTTTTCTACCCTGCCGTTCACTACCCAAAGGAGTCTCGGAGTGGATTACAATCACCTTCCCTTCAACTCCCCACAACAGAGTCCAGGGCTATTTTGGGGCAGGAACGCACATGAACGGAGTTCTGGCTGGCTCCCGAGTTGGCCACACCCAGCAGGAACCTCATTAGCATAATAGGCCACACCCAACAGCAGAAACTCATTAGGATTGGCTACATTAGGGGTGTGTGGCCTAACATGCAAAGGAGTTCCTGCTACAAAAAAGCCCTGGGTTTTGACAACAAACAAGGTAAACAGAATAACAAGCAAAAGGTGGGTGTGGCTGGATAACCACACTTCTGGTAACATGGGGGTGCGGCCTAATGTGCGAATGAGCTGTGCTGTCAGGGGTGTGGCCTAATATGGTAATGAGTTTCTGCTGTTTGGTGTGGCGTATTATGCTAATGAGTTCCTGCTGGGCTTTTTCTACAAGGTAGGTGGGGCTGAGAGAATTCAAGAACTGCCCTTGAGAGAACAGCTCTGAAAGAACTTCTGACTGGCCCAAGGTCACCCAGCTGGCTTCATGTGGAGGAGTGGGGAATCAAACCCAGTTCTCCATATTAGAGTCCAT
>NW_015167618.1:179232-181021 GCF_001447785.1 Gekko japonicus
TCGGCAGTGGAGCTGCAAGGCCGGCGGTGGCCGGGACCGTTGGGGGCGGGGTGTGTGGCCTTATGACACACTTCCGGTGATGTCAGGGGGTGTGGCATATGCTAATGAGTTATGCTAATGAGTTCCCCTAGCTCTTTTTCTATGAAACGACCCCTGCTCACAACTATTTCTTTCAAAGCTGTCAGAACTATACCCTCCCACAGAGAGGCGCTTATTACCTCCTGGATCAAGTCAATCAACCCAGGCCAGCATGATTGTTAGAGAATGAACTGGATATTTTGCTTTATGGACATATATTTATTGCTACACACAATGGACTGTGCACACACACGCATAGGCTCAGAGAACTGTACATTTCAAGTCACCTGCTGTGATGCAACACAGCCTGCACAAGCCTTACATGTGAATGAGGTTTCAGTTACACAGTTGTCAGCCTGGTGAAGGAGCACACACCTCCATTATTGTGAGCAGTAAGAAACAACAACTTGGAGAAGAGACAGCCCCCATTGCAGATAGGAGGAGGAGAATTGGTTTTCTACCCTGCCGTTCACTACCCAAAGGAGTCTCGGAGTGGATTACAATCACCTTCCCTTCAACTCCCCACAACAGAGTCCAGGGCTATTTTGGGGCAGGAACGCACAGGAACGGAGTTCTGGCTGGCTCCCGAGTTGGCCACACCCAGCAGGAACCTCATTAGCATAATAGGCCACACCCAACAGCAGAAACTCATTAGGATTGGCTACATTAGGGGTGTGTGGCCTAACATGCAAAGGAGTTCCTGCTACAAAAAAGCCCTGGGTTTTGACAACAAACAAGGTAAACAGAATAACAAGCAAAAGGTGGGTGTGGCTGGATAACCACACTTCTGGTAACATGGGGGTGCAGCCTAATGTGCGAATGAGCTGTGCTGTCAGGGGTGTGGCCTAATATGGTAATGAGTTTCTGCTGTTTGGTGTGGCGTATTATGCTAATGAGTTCCTGCTGGGCTTTTTCTACAAGGTAGGTGGGGCTGAGAGAATTCAAGAACTGCCCTTGAGAGAACAGCTCTGAAAGAACTTCTGACTGGCCCAAGGTCACCCAGCTGGCTTCATGTGGAGGAGTGGGGAATCAAACCCAGTTCTCCATATTAGAGTCCATAGCTCTTAACCCCTACATCAAACTGGGTCCAATCACATAAATGACATGGGGCTGAGCAGCAGTTGCCCAGCAGCACCTTCTACAATCAGCTCATCAGGTAGGAGCAGAATCACCAATGGACAGCCCAGTCCCTGCCTCTCCAAAGCCACTGAGAGGTCCAGGAGAATTAATAGGCACACACTGCCCCTGTCACTTTCCCAGAAAAGGTCGGGTCCAGTGGCACTTTGAAGACCAACAAACCTTTGCTGGTCTTAAAGGTGCCACTGGACTCAAACTTTGTTCTGCTGCTTCAGACCAACACGGCTATCCCACCTGAACAAGAAAAGGTCATCATTCAGAACAACCATGTCCATCCCAAAACCAGGCTTGAATCCAGACTGAAACGGGGCTAGCAAATCCATCTCCTCCAAGTTTGCCTGAAGCTGCATGGCCACCACCCGCTTGAGCAGTTTGCCCAAGAATGGAATATTAGCCACTGGGTGGTAGTTGTTTAGGTCATTTTGGGTCCAGGGATGCCTTCTTCAGGAGGGGGGTCTCACAACCAGAGGTCATTTTGGGGGGGTTCGCGGGGGATCGCAGTTCCCCCGGGTGAGGTACGGGGGGCGGGGCACACGACGAAGCCCCACCCCTTCTTCCGGCCGCCCCCTTCTTC
>NW_015167618.1:181569-188604 GCF_001447785.1 Gekko japonicus
ACACATCACTGCTTTGTTCCTGCATTGGTATTTCCTGCCAAATGAACATTTGGTTCACAAAGAGGATGGCCAGCTTTATCTACACTTCAATGAAGCATCCTGACGCCAAGGTTTCACACCTGCCCAGATGTCTTCCTTGAGTAAGGTTTTAGATTACAATATTTACCACTCCTTATAGGTAACCTCCCATTCCTATAGGCAACCAATAGGATTGTTTTTGGGACGGACTAATAGGTAGGTGGGTCCACAGGTTTGAACAGTGACCTCCCACCCCATAGACCACCTATAAAAGGTAGGGACCATTCACCTGGCCCTTCCTAGCTAGTATTCCCCGCAACAACCCCTGTCTGCTTTATACTCCACTTGAGTCCCACTTGCTATACCCAAACCCTTGCCTCTACTTTGATCTCTTGATCTGCAGTCAAGAGACCCACATGTTCTGGCTGGTTCTAGTCGTGTGTTAATTCTCCCTAGATTTCTATTTCTTCCCACCGATTCTTCATTGGAACAACCAAAGCTGCAAAGACAGATAAGTATCACCCATCATCACCCCTACCTGCTAATGCAACCGTGCTTATTTTAATACTGTATTTCCGAGGAACTTGATTGAATGTGTGAGTGCATCAGTATTGTTTGTATGAGATTTATTTTCTTCAAGTAAAAGACATTTATTTTAACAACACCAGCCTCGACTCCTTCTCTGGTAGCCCTTGGTGGGAACAGGACCTTGGTATAGTTGGCAAGAACCAGTTTATAAATTGCCAATTGCTGTACATAAAGCAATTCGGCTAACATGATGCTGTTAGCCACGAAGGGTCATGCTTGGACATAGTGAGCCACACACTTCAAAGCAGCTTGCTGACCTCATCAGGCTTCACCAACTGAAAACCATCCATACGACTAAGACCAGATTGTGCTCCAATAACACCCCGAGACTGAACCAGTCCAGCTGTGGTATCTAAATCATGGTGGATGCCAGCACTTTTATCAGAAAGATGGATTGCAAAGGAATCACAGCGGGCTTGAAGGTTTTCTGTGTCGACATCCTGTAGGGCTTGAGATAAAAGCCCCTTCGCTACCCAGAGAAGCCCTGCTGGCGGGGATGATGCAGACACGGCGGTGGTGGAAAAGTGAGCTATCTTTGCTGCCTTCACTGCTGCAGAGGAGGCACGATAATATGATCTCCATTGTCTTTGTTTTCACTGCTGCAGAGGAGGCACGATAATAATGATCTCCATTGTCTTTGTTCACATTTGCTTCAAGTTTTTCTTCACTCACGTTTCTCTCCACATAATGCAGGAATCGCCAAACAGAGCTCCCTAAAGCTAAACTTAGGCCCAATCTGCATCTAGGATTTGCCCAGCTGTCTTACCAAACCCACGCTGGAACAGAAATCCCCCTCTACATTGCGTGCCACTTTCACTTTGATTGATTGTCGGATTTTATGGCAGTGTCCAGACTCCATGCCGCTTTCACTTTGATTGATCTCTTGGTTTTACGGTAGTGTCTCCATAGGTTTATGGCCATCTTACGGCCATTCAGGGGTGTCTCTGCAGTCAGTACTGCATTGGCCCAGGGTATTTGAATGTGGTTTTGAGCCACATCTTTTCCAGTTCCAGTGTGGGTTTAGTAAAACGGGAGCAAATGCTAGGTGCAGATTGGGCCTTCGCCTTCATATGCATTCCACCTAATTGCCACACCATGAGACCAGAAAGATACACGGAGAGATCGGCGGCTACAGCAATGGGGCTTGGCAAACACTTGGAGGGGTGAGGAGAAGACCTCCACCAAAAAATATTTTCTGACCAGAAAAAATAAAACAATATGTCTTCAGTTGTTGTTTTTTTTAGATAGTTGGTGCTCCGGTAAATTAGGGGACCCCAATCTCATTGAACACATGGGCACTTGGGAATTCTGAGAACCGGGAGTGGGTGTCCACCTGAAACTAGCCGCCAGGAGACACTGGGTCCAATCCAGGGCTCTTTTGATAGAAAAAGCCCAGCAGGAACTCATTAGCATAATAGGCCACACCCAACAGCTGAAACTCATTAGCATAATAGGCCACACACCCCAACAGCAAAGTTCATTAGCATATTAGGCCACACCCCCATGTCTTCCCTTGACTTGCCCAGTTGTCCCACGGCTGCGGGATGCCTGGCAAGCTGGCCCTTAAATGTCTCCCCGATCCTTCCAGGGCCCCCCCCTGGCCTGCCTGCTTTGGAGTTGCGGGGGGGTCGCTCTCCAGGCCTTCCCTCTGTAGCCCCGAGCACAGATGTTTTAGCTGTAGTGGGCGTGGCCAACTCTGAAGCCAGCCGGAACTCCATTCCTGTGCGTTCCTGCCCAAATATAGCCCTGGTCCAATCACAAAATTCTTTGGTGAATGGGTTGACTCAAAGGTGACGCCTCCGGTGTTCTACTGAAGTACCTTCCAAACCCAGTGAGGTGGAGAAAAGTCAGAACTGGCTCTTTGCTGTGGGGAAGAGGTGCTTTGGGAATGGGAAAAAATTTGGTACCAATAAACCCATTGGTGGGTGCCACTGTACAGTGTTGGGGACCGCCAGTGTAAATGCTCAGAGAACAAGTAATCTGGACAATGCAACTATTTCATCTTCTACCTTGATTCATGTAATAAACTCAAAAGAAAAGTACAGAGATATTTTTGCATTCATATCAAGTGGATTCTATCTTTAAAGTTTTCTTTCCCCTCTCCCAAAAGGTAGGATATTACTATTTCAACATAAAGTGAAGCAGACACGGATTTATACTAAAGAGGAGGTTCTGACCCAGAAAATATTGGTAGACTGCACATTACCTCCAGTCTGGCTAGGCACGATTTTGTTTGTTCAGAGAGTTAAGGCAATGAGCGATCCCGGTCTGCCTAGACATGATTCTGAATATTCTTCCAATGAATCGTTAAGGATTCCTAACAACCAAGTCCCCCTTTCAACCTTCCCATTGTCTAATCTGTTTGTTTGTTTGGGTCTGTAAAACCTTTCAGCTATTTATGTGTATTTCTGGTTCAGCGGACCTGCAAAGGTGGGGGCATTAGTTCTGCTGAAAGAGAGCCACCGCTGAAGTCTCCTTGCGCTGCTTACACAATGTAATTGCTTGGCTCATTAGAACCAAGAGACTGACAGACAAGAGAGGGGGGGGAGGGGGGAGGGGGGAGATAGGCGATTAGCTGAAGGGGGTCACTGAGGGCTGGGCAGTTTTTAAGCTTTTATCCCCCCCCCCTTTTTAAGGGGGAGAGAAAAATGTCAAACATGAACAACAAGAGCCAGATTTGCAAACAAGTGGGATAAACAGAAGAATTAGCTGGGTGGATCCAACCATACATCCATCTAGTCCAACATATTGGAGTCACCCACAGCAGTGAGCAGAGAGATCACAAGCTATACACAACATACGTAGATATCCCTTCCCGGTTTGCCTACAGCATCTAGCAATCAGAAGGGTGCTGATTCTACACATTTTTATAACCTAGTTTTTATTAATTTAACTGTCTTTTAAGCCAAGCCACCTACTGGTGGTGGTGGGGAAACAAATAAGGGCATTTGTCTTCGTGCCAAACTTGTGGGCTTCCTGGGCCGTTGTGTGAAACCAGGTCCTCTGTCTGATCCAGCAGGGCCTCTTCCCATATATTATCTTGCTGCAGTCTATGAAGTAAATCAAAATTATCATCTCTATCTTGTAAGAGTGGCTGGTTTAAGGCCATCAGAAAATTGATGGAATAACGCAAATAGATTACTTTCTGCTCAGCCTGTTAGCCAGTACGGTAAAACAGCAATTGAAATGGTATCTATGCTTAACTTTTGAAGCCCTGTGTATCCTACAGACCTCTTACTGGGGCCCCATCTGGTCCAGAAGCTAACCTTCATTCCAAGGAACTGGGTGCAATTTCATTTTGTTGTTGTTATAGTCTTCATGGAGATGTCAAAAAGAGTTCTTACACTTCAGAATTTATCACCGTACACAAGTGAGCATGGGCATCATTGACTCAACTGGACAAAAGCTGTCCCAATGTGGACATATGTGTACTAGGTCACCCAGCAAAGAAGTTCCATAGCATTCTATTGTACTGAGACCGGCATATATGTGCAGGAAAAATTTGTACAGCTCACACAACTGGTGCAATTAATACTCCATCAGAGTCACAATGGGACCTCCTCTCCTTCTTTCATTTGAGTTCAAATCCTGTGATGAGATATAGCAAACTGTGCTCCTGTATGCCATACACAACTGTAACCTTACACATATTACTTCAACAAAGGTACTTGTTTTATCCTCACAACAGCCCTATGGATTGTGATTAGCTGAGAGATACTGACTGGCCCAAGGTTACCCAATGAACTTCATGACTTAGTAGGGACTAGGGATGGGTATGAACCAGCTGACAAACTAAAGTTCATCACAAATTTTGGACAGTTTGTGGTGAAGCAATGTTCATGAACTGAAGAACCGCCATGAATTTCATGAATTTTCATGCAGTTTGTGGGGTTTCATGAAGAGTAGAAAGCAGGAGTTTAACCCCTGCTTTCTACTCTTCACAAAAAACAGCTGAGTGGTGACAAGTCCACACAAGAACTTATTCTATATCCAGAACAAATGTGCTTCCAACAGAAAATGGTCCAAACTGAGTCCTGCATCTCTCATGATGGTTCATAAACGATACAAAGATACCAAGTCTGGTGGCACCTTTAAGACCAACAAAGTTTTTTCTGTGTATACGTTTTCATGTGCACGCATAAAGTATGCGTAAACACAAAAGCTTATACCCAGAATAAGACTTTGTTGGTCTTAAAGGTGCCACTGGACTCAAACTTTGTTCTGCTGCTTGAGACCAAAATGGCCACCCACCTGAATCTACAAAGATAGCCAGTTACAAGTGTGCTGCACCTACTTAACCAACAAACATTTCCTAGCTGTATTATTTTAACAGCACATAAATCATTACAACTGTTTTGCTTTGTCTGAATAAAAGGTTAGAGGAAATCCACCAAAGGGAGAGTAAGGAAGACAGCAAATATTCTTCAAAAGAGGAAACAGATCCTAACTCCTGAGAAGGAACAGATGGAGCACTGAGTGACCCTCCAATTCCTGCCAATTCCTAGGGATGTCAAGTAGAAATCAATACCCACCGGAAATCTGTTTGCAAGGCAAGACATGTATGTTCTGTAGCTTCCCATTCAGAATAACAGGCAATTGTTTAAAAAGGAGTGCTGCTGGCTCCAAGGGAAGTGGCAAACCTGTTTTTACATCTTTGACCAATACGGGTAAAAAATTTCCAAGTACTTTGTCTCACACACACACACATGAGACTGTGAGGGAGTGCCTTTAATTATAAAAATAACTGTTGGAGAGTTTGGTCAGTAAACTTTGGACCAGTGTTCCCTCTAAGCTGAGTTAGTGTGAGCTAGCTCACAGAATTTTAGCCTCCAGCTCACAGATTTTTGTCTTAGCTCAGGGAGGATGACTCCAGAGCAAGCTAATTTATGCAGTAGCCAAATCATTCTGGTTTGTGAACAGATATATTTCTGGACAGGTTGTCTCCACTCAATCAAAATGTTTACAAAACGTCAAAGCAACAACTTAGAGGGCATGGAGAGGAGCAACTGGAGGAGTTCCCCTGAGACTCTGATGTCTCTAGCTTGCACAGGATCCGTTCTATGCTCTCCTGAACCTCCTGTCAAAATGTTTCTGTCAGTTGTCAGGTGCAGGTTCAGGAAGTTCCAAAGTGACAAGCATGTGACTTTAAAATTCATCTAATACACTGGATTTCCATTTTCCTGTCCTGCTAATTCACAAGGAAGACTAGGTTGGCTCTCTTCATAGTAACCTGACAAATAAAATCCATAAAAATTGTGAAGCACACTGAAATTAAAAGAAAAGCCTTGGTTTCTACTCTATT
The DNA here is from genome assembly GCF_001447785.1 of Gekko japonicus. NCBI lineage: Eukaryota > Metazoa > Chordata > Lepidosauria > Squamata > Gekkonidae > Gekko > Gekko japonicus. The sequence continues at coordinate 187,478 of NW_015167618.1, forward strand.
CTTTAAAAATTCAACTCACTCTGGACTTACTTCAGCAGTAACAACTGCAACGCTCGTTCATTCAGTGCTTTATGTGTAACTGAAACATTAGTAACCTTCCCTCACAATCCTAAACTATGTTTAAATTCAATGAAGTCAACGGGCTTGGAAGGCCATAACTCCTTTTAGGATTGCACCACTAATTCAGTAGAAGACATAGGGTACTACTCACCAATAAAGCCAAAGCATTCTCATTTGAGTCTTTCCACCAATGCCACCCTAATGATGATGCAGCAGGGGTAAAAATGGATTATTTTATGTTAGAAAGCAAGCTCGTTGTGTGGTGGAAAGAAACACCAGGCTAGTATCATCCCTGCAGAACTGGTAGTACCTTTTCAGCCTTGGCCCCTGCCTCGTAGAACTCTCTGCCTGAAGATATCCGGGCCCTTCAGGATTTACCACCTTTCTGTAGGGCCTGCGAGGCAGAGATGTTCCGTCAGGCCTTCGGTTGAGGACAGCAACAGTTGGCACTCTCGTACCCTCCTGCGCAGCCCCCCACACCCCTTCACTCAGGGGGCTGGGCGGGAACAGAAATTTTCCGCCATCTTAAATAATGAAGCTGTATTGTCTGATGTATACTGTTTTAGTCGTTTTTAATGGTTATTTAATGGAGTATTACTGTGTTTATTGGATGTAAGATGCCCTGAGCCCTGCTTGCAGGGAAGGGCGGCCTAGCAAATTGAATTTCATAATAAATAAATCACATTAGCTACCAAAGAAGACACACACGCAGTAAGTGAGCTCTGTTACTGGCAGTCACCCAGTTTGGTGTAGTGGTTAGGAGTGCAGACTCTAACCTGGGAGAACCGGGTTTGATTCCCCACTCCTCTACAGGGAGCTGCTGGTGTGACCTTGGGTCAGTCATAAATTCTTTCAGAGCTGTTCTCTCAAGGGCAGTTCTTGAGAGAGCTGTCTCAGCCCTACCAACCTCACAGGGTGCTTGTTGTGGGGAGGGGAAGGGAAAGGAGTTTGTAAGCCGCTCTGAGACACCTTCAGGTAGTGAAGGGCAGGGTATAAATCCAATCTCCTCCTCCTCTTCTTCCTCTTCTTCTTCATCATCATCATCCTAGGCTAGCCTAGGTCACCTT